>NW_017971492.1:351582-548210 GCF_001883845.1 Diplodia corticola
CCCCCCCCCCCCCCCCCCGATCCCCCCTCACACCCTCGCCGCCAGCAGCTGCGCCCAGTTCGGGCACAGCGCCCTCGCCTCCTCCCACTCCGCCCTCAACCTCTCCTCCTCCGCCCCCACCGCCGGGGCCCTCGCCGCCAGCAGCTCCGCCCAGTTCGGGCAGAGCGCCCTCGCCTCCTCCCACTCCGCCACCAGGGCCTTCTCCGCCCTCTCCCTCTCCGCCCTCTCCCTCTCCCTCTCCCTCTCCTCCTCCCCCTTCTCCACCAACACCACCCCGGCGCTCCCTCCCCTCTTCTCCACCACCCACCCCCATCCCCGCATCTCCCCATCCTCCCCGACACCCAGCCCGACCAGCGGCGCCGGCACAACCCCCCTCTTCCTCCGTCCCCTCTCCCCCAACACGACCGCCCTCCCCGGCCACATCCTAAACACCAACCCCCCATCGCGGGGGCCAACCGGCGGCGGCAGGCCCACGGAAACGCCACGGACCGGGACGGGCTGGCGCGGGCGGGGCCGGTGGACGCCGAGGTCGCCTCCGGGCAGGCCGGCCAGGGCCTTTGCGACGCCCAGCGGGCCGCCGCCGCTGCCGCTGCGGCGCGCCACGGCGACGTCGGCGAAGCACGTCTGCAGCGGGCGCAGGTGGTGGTGGAGGGTGGCTTGGGCCACGCAGCGGCGCTTGTTGCCCGCGTCCAGGCCGTTCTTGGCGTTGCGCGTCGCCGCCGGCCGCGGGTTGGGGAAGCGGTCCGCGACGTGCAACTGGCGGCGGCGGGCGGCGGATTGGGCGGCTTGGGCGGCGGTGGTGGCGGCGGGGTTGGCGGCGAGCGCGACGCCCGCGGCGCCCGCGGACGGCGGGAGGAAGATGTCGGCGGCGGCCCGGCCCGGCCAGGTCTTGGTGTTGTTGTTGTTGTTGTTGCTGTCGTCGTCGTCGTCGTCGTCGCCGTTGGAGGAGAAGAAGAGGTCCTCGGCCTTGCGCTTGCGGTTGGGCGGGACTACCCACGCCCCAGTCGGACCGGCCGACTGGCGGTAGTCCCCCCGGCGCTGGCTGGCGGGCGCGGCGCTGCTGCTGCTGGGCGGCGGCGGCGTGATGATGGCGATGGGGGTGGGAGCGGCGGCAGCGGCGGCGGCGGCGGCGGCGGCGAAGGCTGTCGACGATGATGGGCGTGGGCGTGGGCGTGGCGGCGGCCGAGGCGCTGCTGGTCGGACCAGCCGAACCAGCGTTGGCAGCTGTGCTGCTGTTGGTGGACATGATGATGGTGGTGGTGGTGGTGTGTGTGTGTGTGTGTGTGTGTGTATGTGTGTGTGTGTGCGTGCGTGCGTGTGCGTGTGCGTGTGCGTGTGTGTGTGTGTGTGTGTGGGTGGCCGAGGAAAGAGGAGGGGGTCTGGGGGGCAGGCGGCTTTTATGAGTGACGGCAGTGTGAAAGCTGCAACAATAGGCAGCAGAGAGACAATAGGAACAATAGGATGGGGTGGTTGGCATGTCGAAGTGAAGTGAGGTCGAATAGGGTGGGGCCGTGGAAGTGAAGGTAGTAGAGAGACAATAGGAACAATAAGGTGGGATGGTTGGCATGTCGAAGTGAAGTGAGGTACAATAGGAACAATAAGATGGGGTGGTTGGCATGTCGAAGTGAAGTGAGGTCGAACAGGGTGGGGCCGTGAAGTGAACGAGACACAAGCAGGAGGCATTCTTACACCTGCGACCGGCGTCGTAGAAGAAAATTTGGAACCCGTCCCTTATCATTCGGTAATCGTGTGCTCCATAACCATCATAACTCTCGCATAAGAGCATTTCCCGTCAAGCCATGGAGTGAAAAGACAACCCATCTCAAAAAACCCTGCACGCACGTTTAACCCTGATAGAAATGAGGCAAAGGAAGATAAAATGAAACAAAAGGAAATGATTCCATCCAGTATCCCGGTCTCAAAAGTTTTCTTGCCCGTTTTTGTCCCGTCGCCGTCGCCATGCAAAAGAAAATAACCCGAGTTGCCTCGTCGACCCATCACCGTAGAATACCGCCGAGGTGGGCGCCAAACCTTTATCCCAAATAAAGGAGCAAGTGAAATAATACTACAAGCAAAGCAGCTTCCGGCCAAGCACGATCAGGCTTGCGGACGCGGGGAGAAAGAGAAAGTCCTCTCCAAACCAGAACGAGACCGAAAGCTAAAAGACCCGCAAGTCCTACCATCAGAAAAACCTAGTAACAAACCACCCCATTTTAAGCCGAAGAGAGCCATACCTTCGGTAGCCTCTGTGATACGCCAATTCGCCAATGTGATGATGTTGCCGTTACGACAACCAATGAAGCTCGGGGCCCACGATTTCCGGACCGACGTGCACGAGGTTCGCTCAGCCCTTCTCAAGCAGCCTCGATGTCGTTATCCGTGTACTCCAGTTCCTCTTCACCCGAGAAAGCTGTTGTTGCTCGAGCGTTAGTTGAATCTTGACTGCTGAAGAAAGAGGATCGACGAGCTTGTGCTGAAGAGCGGACCCCTTGATCCTGAAGCAGGCTCAGAAGCTCATCTGGTCACGTTCATCGCTATGCGCATACTTACCCGAATCGTACTCATCGCTTTCGGGCCAGTCCCTGTAAATCTGCGCCACTGCACAACATCGCTGCTCAAGCTCATCGAACTCCACGGGGGGGAAGCGGTCGGGCCAGGTTATCCGGAGGGCCTTGAGGAAGCGATTGCATTCGAATATGACTGAGTAGAGGCAGTTAACAATGTTCCGGGGGACGTCGGCGTCTCTGGCCAGCATGTTCGCACGCTCATAACCAGTGAGGATCAGATTCCGTACTGCGCCAATGCGTGCGTCGTAAGCATCGTTCGTGTCCCATTCGTTCCTGCCGCACAGTCGGCCAGGAAGATGGTCAGTGATGATCCTCTTGGTGAGATCCAAAGCACTGTTCTGTACGGCCGTCGTCTCGAAGCACAGCAGGCGGGGTGCCCATATGTGTGCCAGCCCAACCATCTGAACGTAGAAGAAATCCGGAAGATTCGGGCTGATCGAGTCGTTGTGGATGTTGACGAACGTGGAGATGAAGTGGCAGAATGGGTCTCCCAACAAGTGCTTCTCCGGGGAGATGCAGCTCACAATGCCGCGAGCCATCGACTGCACTTCCTTCGGTCTGGGCGCTGCATTGCAGTAGTACAGTGCTGCCGTTACGAACGGTGCACCCAGCTGCGGCATCAACAATTCGACTCCTTCGTGGATTGTGATGTGAATGGCTTTGAGGTGACCTGCTTCCGGTTCGACTGCCATCATGGCTGAGAGGACATTTCCCGGAGCAAACTGCTGCGAATTCGTGTCCCACGTCTCAAGGAGTCGATTGAGGACTGTCAGGCAGTTGTTTTTCTTGTCCCACCTGTAAAACAGCGTATACTCTGGCCGCGCGAAGGGGAATTTTTGCTGTTCGGAATCAGAAAATGGTCGGATGCGCTCCGCACTGCTTGGAACGACATCAGTTTCCAGGTCGATATGCTGCAAGAGGTGTGACACCAAGCTTGTCATTTCAACAAAGGACGGCGTGCTGCCCTTTCTCATGATGGCCTTCTTGATCCGCGGGTGCCGTTCGTCTGCCTCCGGAATGGATTCGATGCTGTAGATCTCCAGACACAACATAAGGAACCCGTGGTGCAGCAGCAGTGCAACCTCATGTTTGCCGTACTCAGCCACAGCAAAAAGGAACTTGAAGTATATGTCCCAGACGTGCTGGACCAAGTCTAGCCCACGAGGGCAGTAGCCAAGATCCGGGGCCATTTTCATCATGCGTGAGAGTATGTTGGGCAACGCCCCGTCTTTGTTTTCCTCGAGAGCTTGCTCCAGGTCGGGCTCGGCGACATCAACACCATACCTTGAGGGGTCGCGGTCTCGAAGCTCCCTCAGCGCATCGATGATGAAGCAAGCGACGTTGTAGCCGACTGGGTTGGTGGAATCAGCCTGGTACGAGTAGATGAACCAATCAGGCAAGGCCTGCTCGTGCTTGCTGATCCAGTCAAGTGCCAGTTTGATGCACTCGGTGCAAGGAGATATCGTCCTCTTCAAGTCACTGAGAAACTTGACCAACTCTTCCAAGTCCTGGCCGCGGCCGATCACTTCATACATGTGCTCCAAGCCCATGTTGATGACGCACTTTTCCAGCCCATGGCCATCGGAACAGACTCCTTTGTTGATCGTCCGCATCTGCGCAAGCATTTTACGGATGAATCCCGTGTGGGCCTGGTCGAGCATGCAATACTCCCGGATGTGGCGTTCGTTCTCGGCCCTGACCCGCTCCTCGAGACCCTTGGGCATCGCTGCGATGGGATTCAGCGACTGGGGAGCACGAAGGACGCTGGTGCCATCCTTGTCGAGTGACGAGGCGCGCTGATAGAGGAGCATATAAGCGGATGTATGCCTGCCGTTTCCACCGAAGCACTCGTTTTCGACTTTGCCAAGGTCCTGCTCGGTGACCGTATCGTCGTTGAACTTGATCCACTTGACATGACCTTGGTTGTCCGGACGGATGCGGACATAAGACCAATAGTGTCCCTGCTCAACGCCTCCGGCGTGGACCAAGATGCCCACAAGCTCGAAGAAGTCATCCTCAATTGGCTGGTCCGGGTCACTGAGATACTCGACTTTGTACGGGCTCATGTTGATGCGTGATGGGAAGCGGAAGTAGTCGTTGATCTTACTCCGGGTCATGGTAAACGGATCGAAGTCGAACCGTTTTAGGTGGACGATGAGATTGTCGGGAACGCTTTGGAGGCAGGTGCGCTTGACCGCGTTGACGAGACGGCCGCCACAAGGCTCGCATTTATACTTGTTCTCGCCTTCTAGGCTTTCGCCCTCGACATAAGCCTTCAGACTGTCTTCGAGGGTCTCTTTGCCCTTGACTTCCAGAGGCAAGTTGAAGAGCGTCTCGGTGGTTTCCGAGACATGCTGGCAGTCTTTAGACTTGATCTGGTTGACAGAGCGGCCTCCGTAGAAATTTCGTAGGCGCTGCTTGTCCGCCGCGGTGAGAAGTTCGCTCTCGAGCTGGTCCATGAGCAACCGGAAGAATTCCTCGGTGTCCATTTGGATTGCGACATTTATCGGCTTCTTGTCGATGCCGCGGACGCAGTGAGCGAAAGGTTTCATATCGACCGATCTGGCGTAGCTGCTTTGCATGGTGGCGAAAAGTTCTTGCATGGCATTGAGCAAGCCATCTTGGGTACCACACTCAGCCTCGAAAACGAACTTCCTGAACTCAATGTCCATGAAGAGCTGGGTCATCATGGAGTTCATGTAGCACAATGCTTGTGGGTTTTCCAATCCAACGTAGCCCGAGTCAGAACGGAGATCTCTCGAACCCGACAACACATAGCTGACGTCTTCGGCGTGGTTGTTGCCATGCAATAGTTCACGGATGAACCCCACCATCTGTTTGTACACGGCCGTGTCCTCGCAGAGTGCCGTTATCAGCTCATACAGCCCATCTCTTGTTTTCGTCTCGAGCACAGGGAGGGCTTCGCTTGCACCAAGCTGTCGATCGCCTGCCCCGTCAGACGCACGCGGGAAGAGAAATTTGGTGAAGATGTTTGCAGCGAGGCCGTCAATGTTCAATGGCTTCTTGAACGATTTGAGCGATGAGACGGCCGTACCGAGGAGTTGAGCAAAACCCGAGACGACAAAGTCGACTTTAGGACGGCCAACGCAAGCCTCATACTCGTGCGCAAGGAGGAGCTCGCTCCACGCAGAAATGTAGGATCTGAGGCCGTCTTCATCCCGCCGGTGTTCATCATACCAGCGAAACATCTTGACAGACACGTCGAAGAGCTGTTGGCACGATTTCGAGTACTCCGAGACGCGTGGGAGAAGATCGGTCAAGATGTTCCAATAGAAAGACACGAACTCGTCTTTGCTAACGGGAGAGTCCCTGTTGAGCACATCAGCGTCTATCGGTCAAGCGGTATTCAAGGGGCGCGGAGGCCAATGCGACAGTACATACCCAGAGAGTTGTTGGTACTCGTTCTCAATGTTGGTTGCCACAGACTTGCGGAGCTTTTCGCAATCATTCGAAACCAAAAGTGTGTAGTGGAGGTCGTCAAGCCCTGCTTGAGTCTTGAATCTGTTCCAAACGCCAGAGCTATGGTTGAACGCTTCTAGCAAGGCCACGTAGCATTGATATGCGAGTTGGACGTTCGATGCGCTTAGAGAAGCTCGCAAGAAGGAGATTAGACGGTCAGTGAGACGTGTTTCATTGTCAAAGTACGATGCCGACACCTCGGCGTCAACCCTCTCTGCAATACCGTCAGTTGTTTGCCTCATGCAGAGTGTAGTAGTATACCTACCCATCAACAATTCTGTAAACGTCTCCAGGACGGCCTGGGCAAGGAACTCATTGTGCGGTCCGGACAGAGTATCGTCGATGAGCCCCTCGTTCTGGATCACAGCATTGAGGAGCTGAACGGAATGACTGATTAACTGCACATTCAACGGAAGGCCCTGCTCTACATTAATCGCTGCTTCCTGGGTTGCTGAAGACATTCGAGGGTATACCGATCTCAATTGGTTCCCGAAATCTTTGCGAAGGGTGGAGACAGAGATTCGAGCTTTGAATAACTTTCCCGGGGAGAAAGAGGACTTGATAATGTCTGGTATGGACTCTGTCTGTCGGCCTCCGTACGTGACGGCCAGAGCTTTTCCGTGTGGGGGTAGCTGGTTCAGGAAATCGTATGCCTAAAAAGGTGTAAGTCGTGTCATGGTTGATCGAGGGGGCCAGTTGCTTACAGCCTCACTCATGGAGTCATCACCGCCGTCGAGGAAGTCGAAGATGGTGTCGTAGTTGTTGAGGATTTCTTTTTCAATCAAACTCGAGCTCCCTCGACCATGAGCGGCAGCGGCGAGTTCACCGACGTTCTTGACTAGAATGGCGCCCTTTTGGTGAAGGGATAAATCGCGTATCGTCCTATCACCCAGTGCCTGTAGATCAAGTGGGGCGCCGCCATGAATCATTCGAAATTCGCAGAACCCGGTCCAGTCGCGTAGGCGCTCCGCAAGCCATGACAAGGATTGGAGATCTCCCACTTCAACAGTCTGCATACGCCCAATGTCGGGGCCGATCGCTTGGAATTTGATTGGCTGCATGTCGCCAACCGTGTCTCCCACCCTTGCAGGGACATCGGGCCTCCTGAGGCGCGGCGACGTAACCTGAAGGTCAGGCCGTTGCTTGACCAAGCCAAGCAATACTGTAAGGAATAGCAGGGTCCTCCGGAATTGAAGCTCAGTCATCTTCGAATTTTCTCTTTCGCCCTTGTCTTCCATCTTTACCTCGTCAGACGTACTCATCTTTTCGGAGTTTTTCAAAGCAGAATATGCGGTCACCATCTGGTTTATGCAACGGTCGATGAGGGCAGTATGGGTATCTTGAACAATATTAGGAAATTCTTCGGTGTGCTGGTTGAAAGCCTGCGGATCCAAGTAGAAGCTTGCCAGGTATTCCGCTGTGATCCTCTCAATTGTGCCGTGAGGTGCTGTGAGAATGACGTGCCAGAGTAAGTCCACAAAGGGTGGCTGGAATATCCCATCGGATGTTATTTCCCCTTCTGTGGACGTGCGCCGCTGATAGTCCGCCAGCTCGCGCAGAAAGTCGAACGATCCAGTGGTATAGAAGTCCGGCTTCAGAGTCGGAAGGAGCTCAGCCGCGCAGATGTCAAGGAACTCATTTTTCGATACCTGCAATCTCGCCAAAGAAGAGAGATGGTGCCAAGCGACGTCCTGAAGGTCCGCACCTATTGCACTGGGGCCAACCAGATGATCCCAGACTTTTTTCTCCGTTCCCGCAGCCAAGGATGTGGGCGAAATGTTCATCAGATAGAATAGAAGCTGAAGCCGCGACGTGAGTGGTATCTCAAGGCCTTTCCGCACCGTGTTCTTCTCTGCTGCTACGAACGAGCAAAGCTCTTCTGAGACATCTTCAACCACGCTGGTTCTCAAAAGGACGTCTGAATCAGTAGGCATTGCCGAAAGCATGGTGAATATGATTTCAGCATTAGCAGCGGCCTGAGGTGTCTTTCCTGCAATGCCTGAGGCACAGGTCCGATATATCTCGGCTTTGTCATCTGCAGTGGCGAATTCTCCGCGAGAGAAGAGTGCAAGCTGGTGGATCGCGGTACGGTGCATCAGCTGCAGGAATGGAGCCGAAGACTCTATGGGAAAGGGGTAGGTCTCTTGCGCCAGGTAGACACACAGCGAGAAAACAGCCATTCTCCTTGGCTCTTCGGTCCATTCAATCAGGTCGGCCCGAGCTTTCTTCTGGATGCCATCGCAGATACGTTTGAACAGTTCCACAAAACATACCGAGAAACTAGATGGCGGAAGAGTGTTGAACTTTGTGCAGAGGTAGAGAAGGTCCCGGTTAGACATCAGAAGCACTGTATGCATGGTCATCTCGATGAGAGCTTCCGCCATGCGTGGGTCTTGGCTCTGGGTAATGGCATCCCAAATAGCATCGGTCTGTGCTTCTCCATAACGCCCAGTCACAGCCAGGAAGCCCACGATGTTACCGCTCCGGGAGACAAGCTGAGGATGCGAGTCGACGCCTATGATGTAGTCGATAATCTTGTCCTCCAGCAAGATTTGCGCGAAGTGATGGAGAATGTCCTTGTCGGGAGACTTCTGGCTCCAGGTAGTCCAGACCGAAATGAACTGCTGGTTCAAGTTCTCGATAGCGTAAATGCGGTGTGCCATATGTCCCTTCAGTACGTACTGCTCCAGTGTCTTGAGTGACCATGACATTTGGAGCACCTCCGGTATCAGCAAGGATTGGTGAGCGTCTCTGGAATCCTTGTAGATATATGCAGCCAGTTGGCGGGCGATGTCAGCATCCAGGTGGGCGGCGCTTTGCAGGGTTGTTACAGCCGTGCTGACGAGCTCGATACAAAGGTCGATGGGTGCCTTTAAAGACGTCTGGATAGCCTGATCAACCTCCTTGAAAAGTGAGAAGAGCATTTGTGCCATCCAACGGCGATCGTTTCGACTGACTCCAGACCTCCAATTTACCGCAAAAGCGGCCAACCAAGTGAGCAGAGTCAATACTTCTTCCGCAGCCAAGCGTAGATTCTGCTCGGCAATACCCATTCTTACCAGACTGACCAGACACGATGTTCCATTCAGCTCGGTGACGAAGTTAGACATGATGGTGGAGCATATCTTCTTCATTGCGACAGGATCCTGGCCAACCAGGTCATGCATTAGTACCCAAAATGGTAGGTCCTCGCGGAATCGTAGAATCTCTCTCATGATCTTCATGTGGTTCAAGGAAACCATTCGCGAGTTGTTGATTGAGTAAGTGCCGGTCTCCAGGGCGTTGATCTCGACCTTGAGCATCTGAGCAACACACTCGGCATAGGCGCCCCACAGGTCCCGCAGGGCGTCAACTTCGCCGTGACCAGGGTCAAGGTGGAAAGCTTCTCCATACGGAATCTGACGTTGAACGATGCGGTGGAACATCTTGGCAATCTCGTCCCAGAATACGGGCTCCTGCAGATACGTAGTGTATGCGTCAAGCTTGCCTTCGTGAACGAGCTCCGCAAGCGAATGGAGCCAACCCTTGAGCTGGGTCAGCTCGCCATCAGTGCCGTGTCCTGTTGAGCGTCAGTATCCGAGCCAAGTAGCGTGTCTGAAAGAGAGCTTACGTGGCTTCGCGATCAGGTTCAACATTCCTCCCAGCGCGGTTTCCCGACCGTAGTTCTTTGCGAACGGGAAGTCATCGAAAATGTTGCCGATGAAGACTACCTCATCCTCATCCTCCTCGTTCACTTCTACCAGATTGTCTGAGGAGTTATCCATATCGTCGGCGTCGTCCACGGCGACCTCGACCACGGGGCTGGACGCGGCGGTGGGTGACAGCGCGGAGTCGGTGCGCTCGGAGTCTGGGGATGGGGTGTGGATTTTGCTTTTGTGCGAGGAGGCGCAGGGCGAGGAGCGGAGGGTTGTGCTGGAATCGGAGTCTGAGTCTGCGGCCATTTGGTCGGAAGCCTCGTCCGGGTGTGCGGCGGGGTCGGCGGAGAGGTCGGCGGCGGCGCGAGTGTGCGAGGGATTTTGAGGCAGGCGCAGGTTGAGAGTGATGCGGCTGGGCGTGTTCGGGGTACGGGAAACGGTGTCCTCGGTTTGCTCGTGCTGTTCCATGGGAGTTGCGGGCGCGTTAGCACCAGGGTCCGCCAGGCTATCGGCGGCGGCTTGGTCCAGGTCTTGGGACATTTTGCGGACAGCACGACTGCCGCTATCCAGGCGGGGGCGTTTGAATCGCGAGGGAGAGCAGTCAGCGTCTTCCATAGAGTCACGGCGCTCTTCGGGCGACTCCAGGCTCGCTGGCGGGGTGCAGTTCCTCAGGCTGGACAAATCCATAGCATGTTGCGCCTCCATGAGTCAGCAGCCGGCGGAAGCGCGTCTACCGGAGCTGGCAGGAGCTGCAGAAGGGTTCGAGAAGCCCGGCAGGCAGGTGGAAGTGAGGGCGGAGGCAGGTCGGCAGCATGCGTGAAGCTCTCGGCTGCCTGCGATTGCTTTTTGGCGAGCAGCGCAGCGCAGGAGCCGTGGGCAAGGCTGCAGGCTCCGGACAGCTCGGGCTGGCCGGCACGCAGTGGAGGCGGCGGGAGCGTACAGCAGCCAAATTGGACGGGTGCGACAGACGGCGACGGCGGTCGAGGTGCGCAGAGGACGCGTCGCGGGGTGATTTCGCGGCGGAAGAGCTGGGGCGTGAGCTTATGCTGTCGCCTCTTAGTCGCGCTCCAGCCCGGCCGCGCGCTGGCTGATTCGTCGGCCCGCCTCACTAACCCCGCGGGAGTCCTAGCACCAGCACCCGCTCCGCTCCGCAGCCACTCGCACCTCACGATCCTCTCAACAAGTGCCCGAGCCTCTGCTGCACCAGGTGTTGCTCTGCGCAACGCCAGAATCCATATGGCTGCACCCCCCGCCAAGAAGGCGCTCCGCCCCGGCAAGCCTGTCTTCAAGCTCGACCTCCCGTACACCCAGCCCCAGTGGTAGGTTGTTTCAGCGCACGGGAATGCTGCAACACCACCAGCCGCGCAGCCGTTGATCACCTTTGCCAGGCCCCAGATTTCGACCGCCGACCATGACATCATCCTCGAAATGCTGGTCAAGTACGTTTCTTTCCCTCTTCCCCACCGCTTTTTGCACTCAACGCCTACCTTCGTCGTCGCAAATTTTCTGGGCCGCTTCTTTTTGCGTGCTGCAAACTCTGTCGCGCCGCTTGCTTTTTCGCCAACCCTGGTTCCCTGGCGCTCAGTCACCAGTCTGCCCTGGCTGCTGCGCCTCATGCTATTGGCTCGCGCAGGGTCTGCCCTTCCTAGGCCTGCTCAGGAGGCTCGTAGGCGATCATGAAGTCACCGCAACAGCATTCCCCAGTCGCATATCTAACCGACTCTCAGTCTCCTCGTCCCAATTGGTCAACACCGTTCCGCCCACGGTACGCCTTCAAAGGGCAAGCGCAGCAGGAAACGCAAGCGCCATGGGGCTCTGAGCGAAGCTGCAACATCAGCACCGCCGCCTCCGCCTCCGCCTGACCTTATACGTCATATTACCGTCGGCATCAACAGTACCACGCGCCATCTGGAACAGCTGGCGCAGGCCGCGGGAGGTGCTCAATCGGATCAAATGGACCCGTCGAAGCAGTCACATGCAGTCGCGCCAGGTGAAACGAACGCGCCGCCACACCCGGCCAAATCTCTCCGTCACTTGTCCTTAATAATCACCCTGCAGCCCCCTTCATCTATCACGACTTCACATCTGCCGCTCCTCACGCAAACGGCCTCGCACGGCCTTGCTTCTTCCGAAACTGCGCTCCTCGTCCCACTCAAGCCGGTCTCAGAGTCCAAGCTCGCAACCGCTTTGGGCCTGCCCCGAGTTGGCGTTATCGGAATCATGGACGACGCCCCAGGCGTCGAACCGTTGATCAAGTACGCACGCGAAAGGGTCCCAACTACCGACGTTCCATGGCTACGCGAGGCGTTGGGGGGCCACTATCTTCCAGTCAACGTGCTCACTGAGCAACCTGGGACAAAATCAGGGTCCAGAAAATAGAATATGGGCCTGGGGAAATTTACATGTGCACACCACTCCAAGTTTGCGAAGCAAGCACGGCGCGCTCTAAAGAGGTCGCGGGGCTTGTGGTAGGACAAAAAGAAAACGGCTACAAGAAAGGAATGATGCTGTGACTGAGGTAGGCTATCTTTTCTCGTTCCAGGCGAATCTCTCACGTTGATATTTGTGATGTCATCGCTCGCCTCAACGACCCGGACCTCTACGAACGTGGGCGTCTGCTATCGTGGCGTGAGTGTTCCAAGGTGTGTCATGTCTTTGCCTCGCATTTCCAATGAAGCGACTGGGCGCTACGTGAAGCTGGCAAGACTCCTCGCGATGTTCATGAGAGGCCTGCAGGCAGCAGCAATCGGATGACGACATAGCTTCCGTCACTTTTCCACATGCTCGCCTCGCATACATCCCAACAAGGATACACAAGGAATCGCATCATGCCAAACTCACATCCACAAGTAAATAAATTCCATGTAATAGTCATTATCGATCAGGAATTCTACAAATCCCGGCCAATAGCGGCCGCATGCGCACGAAGCCCAGGGCTGGCGTCAAGCCTGGCAAAGCAATAGTCGTGGACCCATGCGAAACGCATATGCAGCCCATCGTGATGCAGCCCTCCCACACACACACACTCCAAGCAGCAAAAAAGGTCTAGAACGAGCCCATCTTCATGTCCCGCGCGCGCGTTAGCCTAGCGGCTATCGGCGGACCGGTCCTTTTCCCTTTCCCGACTAACCACCACCACTATCACGGATGTCCAACACCAAGGGACAGACGCCCCACAAATGAGACACCGGCGTCACACCATACGAGAGCGCTCCCCTCTCACGGACATGTGAAGAGAGAAGACGCGCGCCCACGTCTCCATCCATCCGCTCGTCCGGCCGGCGGGCCCAATCAACCGGAGAGATTGCGAGTTCCCCGGAGCGGTGGCGGCGCCTTTAAAGCGGCGGGCGCGACGACTAATGAGATGTGAGGAGAGGATGGGTGTGTGAAAACAGGCAGAAGGCGAAAAAATGGATGGAAAACAAGATTTTGAGGACACACGCACACACGCACACACGCACACACACCATCATGAGATTGATCTCTCGATCGTTGTTGCTCGAAGTGGGACGGAAGAAAAACGAGCTGGCAAAATGCATCGACGAGCATGGAAATTCGCGGCGCCGGACAGACCCGAGGCTGTGGTAGACATCCCATAAGGGTGTGGGGAATAAAAAAACGGTGGATTGGTAACCATTTTTTCCTACCCACGAGGATTGCGAAGGTTGCATAAAGTTTGATAAGCTCATGCGTGGTTCAGTAGCTGTCAACGCCGCTCGGGAACGGCAGCTGAAATATCCAACCGTTGTGACATGATCCACTTGGGATCAGATTGCATGCTACGCGGATGGTGTGGCAGCGAGGTTTAAGAGCGGTAGAATACCTAGCTATCATTTCTGCCAGCAGTTATACTCGTGTTGATGCGAACTAACATACAATAAATAGTAGTGGTGAAGGGTTTTTGTTACACGAAGAGAGCAAGAGAGACAAAGAAGTGAAACTGATTAACTTTGTTCAAACCCATCACCATGGATCCCTCCAATTTCTACATAAATAAGAAATGATAAAAAGCTATGTAAACCGATAAGCGCGAATCCTCGTGCGGAACTGATACCAGTTTGATGAAAGATGCCGATGCTCCGCATGATTTGATTTGATATGATATGCGCACGCTTGTGCTCTTACTCCGGGACTCCAACGATGTTTTTGATGTCATATGTACGCCCTTTCCTTCCGGTAGTAACCTGTGAGCGCTAAAACAAGGAAACGCGATCCCTAGTTTGGAAAGGAGAAAGGAGAGAATCGGATGTGAAAAAGGAAAAGATACAACAGAACGGAACCGATACGAAAAAGAAGCGGAAGGTTGATTGCCCTCTCAACCACCCGGAACAATTCGAATATTTGCCACAGGCCCGACGCTTGACAGGCAAAAGTGAAGAATTGGGCTCGTTCACGCGAGGCCGCTCAAGCCCGAGCCAAGTTTCTCAGCTCGACGGACCCTCTCTTCAAGAGCGCCGATTGATCCCTTCCTGCCTGACCACCATAGCTCAAACTCTTTGGCCATCCGTGCGTCAGGGTCGCGCTCGGACGGACGCACGACACCCACCCGCTTGCACTCGCCCCACTCGGCGTCCACCCGGCGCGCGGCGTGCCGCAGCCGCACCAGCGCCACGCACCGTAGCTCCACCATCTCAGCAGCATAATACGTAGCATGCGGGTGACGCGGCGGGTTGATGAACGGGCGCATCGGAGACACGACGCTGGTCGAATTCGGCGTTGAGGGTGTGCTGATGGGTGAGCATGGCATCTCGGTGTCCGGAGGAGAGACGGGCGAGGCTAGTGACGTCGGAGAAGTGGGCGGCAGTGTGTGGGACTGTTGGGCAGATTCATCGTCGACCGGGAAATTGAACGGAGAGAGAATGGTCGGAGGGCTCGCGGGAGTGACCGGTGAGGACTCTCCCGGCGTGCCGGGCATCGACGAGCATGCAGACCGGTCACTGAGGACTTCGCTGCCCGAGGGAGTAAGAGACGGTGTGAAGAGCGCAGGCGTCGCGAGCGAGTCGTGCCGGGAGCGCGGACCCTTGGTCGAAGTATTGAAGTTCATGTTGCTGAGCAAAACGTCCAGCTCGTTTTCAGCGAGCATATTGCTTCCAACAGGTTCATTGGTATGGACAGAGTCCTGCGACTCGTCCAGGTCCACCAGGTCGGACAGCAAATTGGTCCGAATTTCCTGCAGCCGCTCGAAACCTGTGAGCACAGCTGCTCCAGCATGCTGCATGCTCACTATGTGGGGACGCAACCGGTCAGGAAGGTTCTCCCAGAGATCCTGCGGCATGCTCCATGCAGGCAGGTGCGAAGGGCTGAAGCTGAAGGCGTCCACGTCTCTCGGACAATGAGTGCGCCGTGCAGACACGCCCGCTGAGACGGGTGTGAGCGTCTTTTTCAACGACGGACGACGGTAGTGATTGAGTGGCGGCGAGCCTCCGTTGGCAGCGAGATATGAAGGCACTGCCGGGGTCCAGGGGTGCGTCGGGGTGGTTGTCATTGTGGTGGTTCGGGCCTGGGACGTCAATGAGAGTGATGTGCGGATGCTCCCTAGCGCCCCCGACCAGCCTTTAAAGGGTTGAGCGGAAAGAAGTGGGTAACGAGGTAAAGCGACTAAGGCAGCGTTGGGCAGAGTCAAGGTATAAGACCGCGGGTCGGTTGAGTCGCAACCGGATGGGACCCATGTGTGGCGGGGGAACACGGGGATCGCGGGGTGGCCGCTTGATGAAATATGCCTCAAGACGGCAGGCACAACCGTGACCCCCCAATAGCAACCGCCCGTCAAAGCGGCAACAAAAGGTCACCATTACGGAGGTCATGTCCTTCAACCACTCTGTCGGTGGCCTGACGCAACGCTCATCCAGAATCCGAATGCGGTACCGGCGGCTTCAGCGGCATCTTCCACATGTCCAGAGGTTTCGAGAAGGACCGGCCATGCAGACATGCTCGGCCTCTCGGCCGCTTGGGGCAGTGCCTAGCAGAGCCAAACTTGGCTCAGCTGCCGGCGCGGCGGAGCCATAGTTGGGCTCCGAGAGCGTTGTGCTGGCTTGCGTAGCTGCATCCCACTGCACTAAGCCGGATATGGCGGGTAAGGCTGCGCTGATGCCCGGACAAGAGCGGAGCAGTGCATGGCTTGGCCGAGGGAAAAAAGAAGCGCGGATCGCGCAGTGCACCAGCGAGAAGACAATGGAAAAAAAAAAAGAGAGGCGAGTGTGGGGGCTGCAGCCGGAATGCTGTCGACGCGTGCGTGTGCTTTAGCGGCGTGCATCATCTGGCTCGCGCTACTGGGCCTGCGCAAAGTGCGGGAGGGAGCGCAGCTAGTCTGGAATAGCTGGGCGCTGCAGCCGGGGGGCAGGCTGCAGGCCCAGCCATGTCAGTATGTCGTAGGAATAAACTGTAAACTGCACGAGGGGCGTGCACGTCGCCGGCTCGACGAGCGTGGAAACCTTTGGATCATTCAGGTAATTGTGAGCGAACGGACGACGACAAAGCAGGCGGTGAAGATCGCGCAGCAGGCGCCAGACGGAGCGGTGGCGCCTGTTGGGCATGCTCGCGGCCCCCTTGCAGCAGTAAGCCACCGCTCTCCATTTACATAGTTATCTCATCCGTCGCCCAAAACACGGCAGGGCTTTCCAGAGGAAATTCACATGCCATTAGCCTTTGTCCATTCTACCTTTATCATTCGTCGGCTAGGGTCCCCCCGCAGCGTGGCCGTAGATGCTCATGGAAGAGCCGCAAGCTTCTCACGCGTTCGGCAGCCTGGAAGCATGGCATTCCGATGCGTTAGCACTTGCACGACCTCTACGTGTGCATCTGACTCGACCGTGCGATCGGCGCTCAATGCACTTACCTTTCGATCAGGTGGAGTCCAGAAGCCGTCTCCACGAGGCCGCTGACCTCGCCCGGCTGCAACGCAAACGCCGCGTCCTCAAACTCCCGCTGCATGTCACCCCTCTTGAAAAAACCCCTGCCAACATGTTAACTGCGACTCGACTGCGCACTGTCCAGCCGGTGCCAACTCACAAGTCACCGCCCTTGCGTGCGCTGCTGCAATCCGACTCAGTTACGGCTAGCTCCGCCAACGTCGTTTCTCCCGACCTGATGCGCTCCTCATATCCCTTCAGAATCTCCGCCGCCTCGTCCTTTGTGCGGGTTATCTTGGCCTCGCGCCAGCTCGATGGTCGCCGGCTTCCTTCATGCTTGACAAGGAGATGGGCAGCCCTGATGGCGTCGTTGCTGCCGCCAGACACTGCGTCACCAGCCTTGGTGCTGTGGTAGTTGGCCATGAACAGCTTCAGCTTCTCAGGGTCGGTGCCCTCGGGCGAGTCCCAGCGCGACTCGGTGGTCTTGGTATTGAAGTAGTAAGGAAGTCCCTTGGACTTGGAGGTGCGCACCTCCCATCCAGGCGGAAGACCGGTCTCAGCCTGGAGGCAAAGTCAACGAGCGGCACACGCGGCAGGGCCTGCGGGCCATTCAGCCTACCATTTTGAGTGAGCGAAGCAAATGTGATGCAAGGGAGCGGGTTGGTGGGTGCGAATGATAGCGCGGCGCTATGGGTGCGGGTGCGGTTGTTGGAGCGCGGCTGTCGTAGGCGCAGTGCAGATGTTTGTGATGGTCGGAAGCGCACACGCCCGAGCGCGCGGGGTTGTTCCATCGGCCGCATCGTCACCTCAGCAGCCGCTCGGACCCCGCTGCTGCGCTGATCTTCCCCTCCCCCCAGGCACCGTCCTACACCAGACCTCAGCCCAACGCTTCTTCCCGGATAGCGTCATGACGACGCCAACCCTGCGAGACGGCATGGGCTGCCATATGATGTTGCTCACAGCCCCGCCTGCCTGAGCCCCAAGCTGCGTTGGTCCTCAGTTCTAAGTTATGGTCCTGAGCAAGCCTGCTTGCCTTCTGTTCATGGCACATCATGGGTACAGGGTCACTAGGTGCATGTGAGTCTATTCCATGACCCTGTTTCTTCACCCGCACGCCTAGCGAGAAACCTTTGCCACAGCACGGAGGCTCCAAAGTGAGACCAGCCAGGCATGCTGCCAATCCGAAGGCTGCTTGCATATGCCAAGCACTTTCTTCCCAGCTGCGGCTTAAATATGGCCCATGAACCAAACCTTAATCTGTGTTCGGCCTTTGCCACATGAAAGGCTTACTCTCGTAGTCGTGATGATAGACGATGGAGAATGTTTCCGCCAGGCTCAAGTAGAGGGGGTGCAACCTTTAAAATAGTACCATGCATCCTCGTTGGCTTGATTTACAATCGAGCGTCGTTCAAGCTGCCTGGAAGCTACGGATGTGGGATCGAGCAATTCTGTTGTAAAACCCTTCTGAATTATCTTCGGTTGGCCTCGACACCTATTGACCGCAAAGTTATTTTCAAAGCATGATCACGAGCCTTTGGTGCATTGTCACCCGTGCTGGACGCCTTTAGGCACCGGCGCTGTATCTCAGCTCGGTCACCGTGGAAAGCATCCTCGAGCTTATGCGGACTTAACAACACTGCAAAGAAAGCGATACGCACCACGTTAGCGATCTCGCCTACTATTCCGAAATTTCCCTTGAGATTTGCACGAATTGCAACCATGAAGCCCGATGTCGCGAGGAAATCGCCATACTTAACCAAAGCGCTCACTCGGTCGTCGCCCCAAAACAAGACGCGTCATGTTTCACGGCTGCTTGCTCTTGTAGGGATGAGGCGCTTCAATCAAGTGACTTGGAAATCACACGCAGGGAGTCAATCTATTCGGTACATCCCTAAGAACTTTGCATTATTGGAAGGACGAACTAATAGTTACAAGATATCTCTGGAGTACAGACTTGAAAATGGACCAGCGAGGTAGTTTGATTCTTGCTCTGAGAAACACAACGAAGTTATTAAAACTGCTGGAATAATTAACATTGTTGGTATCATGGTATTGCCAATCCTGAACGTTGTTTTCCACGAGATATTGGGTGCTTCACAACAAAGCTATTGGCTCCAAAGAGCAAGCCTGACCCGTTGCCAAATGCGGAAGCTTGAATCCACACCGGCTGTGGGGAATTCTAGGCAAAGATTTGATTACAGCTCATGCTGATACTATGTTGCAAGTGACCCTCGGAAATCACTTTGATGTCTTTGCGCGTGATTCGGTCATGTTGCCATGAGTTAGGGGACACGAGGAGATCGTATTGCCGCGAACGCGTCATGCTCGGCACGAGAAGGGGCGCGGCTACGAGGCATCTTGTGCCGTGGGTGACGGTTCGCTTTGTCTGCAAGTTGGGCCGTTGTTTGAACCAGGGCTGCTAGGCGACGGGTGGCACTGGGGCCGCATTGCGAGGCTGTCAAAACCGACCGCCGATCGCCTCCCAGGGTTCTCCCGCGCAACAACACAGCAAGCTCCATTCCACTCGCCGCACCACACACCCCGAGCACCCCCGAATCTCACCTTACCTTCCCGCCACGACCGTTGCAACCGACTCTCGCGCTCTTAGTGATCTTTCCGGCCCTCTCTGTCTACTTGCTGTATCCATGGCCGACTACGCCAGCCCAACGCCGTCCGACGGCGGCAACGCCGAGCCCAAGAAGATCACCTTTAGGTTCTGTGCCGACTGGTAAGAACGCACTTGCCTCTCAAGACCTGCTTGGCGCCTGCAGCTGACTGTGTCGCAGCTCCAACTTGCTCTATCCCAGAGAAAACCCAGAAGACCGCAACTCGCTCCAGTTCGCCTGCCGCACCTGCAACTACTACACGGAAGCCGATACGTCGTGCATCTACCGCAACGAGATGAGCAACACCGCTGCCGAGACGGCTGGCGTGACGAGCGACCTGGGCCAGGATCCGACGGTTAGTAACACTGCTGTTCACACTGGCGCGCCCCCGCATCACCACCACTCGGGCAACATGAGCCCCTACATGGACGTGGAGGATATGGATATGAACGTGATGGACGACGTGCCGTCCTTCTGCACCATGTGCGGCCAAGAGATCTTCTGCGAAATCTGCGGCCAGGAAACAAAGGACGCCGGCCTGTTCATAGAGGCCGACGACGAAGACCCGCACCACGCCCTTCATGCGAACCGCCCGAAAGAGATCCAGCTCGGCCCGGCCGACGAATACGATTTTGACGAAGACGATGACGCGGACATGATGGACTACGACCACGTCAACGGACAGTCGCACATGACAGAGCGGAACGGCACGCACCAAGAGCAGGAGTCTTGAAAGGGCGCTTCACTGGCGTCAATCTTCGTGTTGATTTTGCTTTATTCATCATGCAAAAGTCGTTAGTCGCGCTGCACAGCCTTGGGAGCTTTGCCCGCTGACTTGTTGCTTTCCACGAACAGCTGCCCAGGTCCAACAAACCTTGTCCCAAGTGCGGCGAGACCGAGGCGGTGTTCTTCCAGTCGCAGCAGCGTACCGCTGAGACCGGCATGGTATGTTACCCATTCATATGGGCCACAAGCGATAGCTCTGGCTGACACACTTCAGAAACTCTACTATGTCTGTGTCAGCCCTACGTGCGGCCACGTCTGGCAGTGAGCGAGATGCTGCGCGCCCGACAGACTGTATCATATCCAGATTTCAACGGACCGAAATCACAAGATGGCATTTTTAGAGCGTCTAGCAAGCGCAACATAGGTTATGACCGACGGGGAAGGGGTCTGCACGGAGTTAAGATGGGAGTGAGATGTATTTTGGTGGCTGCTCTTTTGGTCATACACGGCGTTCATGATGATGAAAAGTCCTGGGTGGTCGAAGTACCCAGATACCCGGCATCCAACATAACTACAGAATATTATACACATATGCATGTGGTGCTTCGCATGCGCCATACGCCCTGAACCTTCCGATTTTTCTATTCTTTTTTGTCGCTGCAATGAAAGCGTCTACAGGTGCATGGGGGCAAGAGAGAGGATCTTCGACCACTGCGTCTTGCGGAGCTCTTGACCGACGACACCTGTACGGACGCCATGATCAGCTTTCTGGCTCCTTGCGGATTGCAGTCATATGGGTATCCCGAAACGCAGGACTTCCCAACAGTTGTAGGTGTTGAAGTACGCACCGTTCAGACGACTGCCGATGGGCTCGCCCGACTTGTTGATCAACACACAGGCATTGTCGTCAAACTTGACAACGCTCCCATCCGGCCTCTGGATCTTCTTCGCCGTCCGCACGACAACGGCGTGCCTAATGTCACCACGACGGACCTTGTTCGCAGCGCTGACGGAGACACTGCCGCCGCCAGATTCGGGGCCGAAGGAGCGCTGCTTTTGGACGACGACGACAATGCGGTCACCTGCGGGGTGACGACGCTGTCAGACAAGAGACGATATCGAGGCGATGTTGGCGCAAACAAAACAGGGCACGGGTGGGAGGCGTTCTGTAGCAGGGCGGTGGTGCGGTCGGTTGACGCAGGTGGCAGGCGGATGGGCGCATGCAGGCTCTCACATACCAATCGTGGCCGGTCTCTTGCTGCGCAGCACCTTGACGCACTCGACGACGGCGGCGCCGGAGTTGTCAATGCAGTTGACGAGCGTCTGAACGCAGGCGGCAGTCAGCGGGCGGGTCGGAGAGGATGCGCGGTGCGGCGCGGCGCGCGGGCTTCTGGCCGCAGGGCGCGGGCGGCAGCGCGACTGACCTTGAGCTGGATCATGGCGGCGGACCGGGGGCTTCGACGCGGAATGCAGGGGCGACGGCGGCAGCGGGGACGGCGGCGCGGGATAGCTTTGTCGGCGACGCGGTGGTGGTGAGCGAGAAATGTCGGCGGGATGTTCCGCAAGACCTCGGAGGTGGTGCGGTGCGGCTGCGGCGCGGGCAGCCTCAGGCCCTGGGGCCCTGGGGGCTGCTCCCAGCGCCGCCAATAATGGGCTGCGCCTGGGTTTGGCAGGCTCTTCCTTGGCCGGCAAACGGCCGGAGATTCCTGTCCATGCGCTTGTGCTGCTCCGCTGCTTGGCCTCCATCCGTTCCCCAGCCTCCTCCGCTTTCTCACGCACCAACTCTGCACCTCGCGCTCCCAGGCCGCGCCGAAACGTGAAACGACCCTTTGCTTCCCTCGCCGCGCCCCTCAATGAGTTTGCAAATCATTCGGCTTGCGCTGCTGCCAAGGTAGCGCGCTCTTTCTTCTCATTACTTTTTCCTTTTCCTTGATCCGTCTCAGCCGCTCTCTCTCTTCTATCAATCTGCAAGCGCAAGCACCTGTCTTTCCGTGTTCCCTTCAGCTTTTGCAGCCGCGCCGCAAATCCACGCACGATCCCTCCCTGCGAGTCTACGTCACCTCCCCTTTTCAACCCCAGTTCCAGAAACTCAATATCCGCGCTCGTGTGATCCTCGGCCACACCCGACCTGCGCCGGGCCCTTCTGCCGCTCCCACGGCTTTGCGCGCCCTCTTGGACCTTTCTTCTCCCACTCGCCATGGCCAAGGAGAAAGAAGCGCCGCTCAAAGAGGCGCTCGCGAAGAAGGGCGGCTTGACCCTGTCGCAACTCGCGCAGTACGACGACCTGTCGACGGACGTGCTGGTTGACAAGGTAAGCAGTTGCGCATAATACCCGCTGACCCGCTTCCGACTGACGCCGGCGCGCGCGCGCCCCAAAAGGTGTACTTCTGGACCACGATCCGCAAGAACCGCACGCGCTACTCACCCGTGCGGAGCATCCTCGACGAAGACATCGCGCGAATTCTGCGCGAGTCGGTGGTCATTGCAAAGGACCCGGTGCGAGCGCAAGAGCGGCTGCTCGAGCTGCCGGGTCTGAAGCGCTACCTGGCCAAACTGGCCACCAAGGACGAGAAGGAGCACTTCAAGCGGCATTTCCGCAAGTACGTCAACCTGTACATGCCGGACTGCCCCTGGGAAGTCTCGACCACGAACCGCTATACGATTACCCAGCACGAAGCCGCCGTTTGCGCGCGCCGCGACATCCGGAAGAACGAGGTCATCAAGTACCTGTGTGGCATCCAAGTCGCCATAACCAAAGAGGAGGAGGAGACGTTGGATCTGAACAAGCGTGATTTTAGCATCGTCATGTCGAGCCGGAAGAAGGCTCCTTCCCTTTTCCTGGGTCCCGCACGCTTCGCCAACCACGACTGCGATCCGAACGCGAGACTGACGACGAACGGCCCGAATGGCATGGCGATTGTCTCAAAGAAGGACATCGACGTCGGCGAGGAGATCACAGTGTCGTATGGCGAGGACTACTTCGGTGAGGACAATTGCGAGTGTTTATGTGCCACTTGCGAGAAGCTGGCCAGGAATGGCTGGGGCACGCCCAAGAAAGATGCGGATGGGGACGTGAATGACTCTGGGAGCCAGATTCCGCCGCAGGAGGGCCCGTACTCGTTCAGGAAGAAGCGACGCTACGCGACGGATTCAGCAACGGCTTCGCGCGACACTACCACCGAGCCTATGGCCCGGGAAGGCGGAAAGAAGAAGGTCGATACACCGCCAACATCGCATCCGTCAAGTCCTAGGGGAACAAAGAGAAAAGCAGAGACAGGGGAGCAATCAAGGCCAACATCTTCAGGTTCAGAAAGCCAGAAGCGCCTCAAGGCGATGGATGGTACACAGATTAAGATGGAGCGCACGGATTCACAGCAAAGCCAGGACATCCCTCAATCGTCTGAAGAGGAGCAAGGCCCGATGACCACCGCTATGGCAAGACTTAGATCTATTCGCAATCACCAGCGGGACAGGCTTTTGGCTACGACTCTTGCTGAATCCGAGTCTGTCAGCGCCAGCTCTCCCGGCTCGTTCAGCGACGCGTCGCACCAGTCTTCGCAATCGACTGCCGCCACATCCGTAGACGAGGACCTTTCTGCGAACCCGCCGTCGGATAGCATGGACGCACGGATCAAGACTGAAATAGAAGTCGAACAGATCCCAACTATCGAGGTCACGGTCGACGCCTCAGTGGTTGACACCTCAGTGGTTGACAGCTCAGAGACTCCCACCGTCATTCCCGCGAGCACCGGCACCCTAGCGAATGAACCTTTAGAGGAATCAGAACTCTCCGAGCTCTCTGATAGCGTTGCTTTTGATGACGACAATCAGCAGCTCGTCCGGCAAAAGCGGCTCAACACGCCGCCGCGTACCCGTTCTCAAAACAGCACGACTGCTTCTTCGGCCGCTCCCATCCCGACGATAGAGAATCCGCCCGATTCCACCGACGAGCCGCTTGATCCCGACCGCCGCTACCCAGGCGATTATACCTTGACCTCCCTTCTCCTCTGCGCAAAGTACAGCCGCTGGGTCAGCTGCCGCACTTGCGATTGCGACTTCGTCCAGGAAGACGCGTACCTCACGCGTGCTGCGTGCCCGCGTTGTGAGCGCCACAGTAAGCTGTACGGATATCTCTGGCCGAAGACGGACAAGGAAGGCAAGCACGACAAGGAGAGGCGTGTGATGGACCACCGCGAGATCAACCGGTTTGTGAGTCCGAGCGAGGAGAGGGAGATCAGAAAGGGAAAGAAGCAGTTGCAGATGGCGATCGCGAACAGGAGGGCGAGCGAGATGAGTGAAAGCATGAGAAGTGGGAGCATGGACGGAGAGGGGACACCGTCGAGCTTGAAGAGGGAGTTGAGGAGAAGGTGCAGCCGCCTGAGTACGGCGAATTGAGACGGGACGGCCGGCAGCCCCTCGCACGGAATCGAACTTCAACAGCTCTATGAGGTGCGGAGTCATCTTCATCAGCATTTGACGTGGAAGGTTTGGGTTTTTTTTCTTTCCTTTCTTTTTTAATGGAAGCGATCTCTTGGTCATGGCTCTCCAAGTACTTCCTTGCAGATCGATGAAGATTCGGGCGATATCAGCGCTTCTAGGCGCCTTTTCTCTTAGTCACTTTTTTTATGTCACTTCTGTTGCTGTCTTTTCTCTATATGACTTGCACTTCCCTGGAGTTGGAAAAATGAGGCGGGGATACGGGCGAGCATTTGAAAGCGAACAGAGAGCAAGATGAGAGCAGAATCGACACTGCGCAGTTTTCGCCTTGCGCCTCGAGAGCCTTGGCTTTCTTCTACATTTCCTCCCTTCTACCTGGATGAACACTGCATTCTTGTACTGTACATAATTGATTCTACTTTTCCTTCTGCTGAGACCCTGGCCGTGTTGGAGAGCAAGGGCAATCAGAGCAATACACGGAAGAAAGAGATGAGTCTTTCTTCTTCACACACCACCTGGCATCGCATCATGAATCTGAAAAGCACACGTGGCTTATTTGATTACAACGCCCTTTGCTGCACAATCATCGGGTATAAGCGATCAAATCGCTGGTACTGACTACCGTTGGTGTCACAGAATCACTATAACTTCAAAGAGCCCCCTAGTATAGAGCGCCTCGAACTGACCGCAAGTTGATTCAGAGTTGGCAATCCAAGAATTGGCTAGTCAAAAAAAACGGTTCCTTTAGAGAGGAGAGGGGCGGGATATCCCTCAGTGACAGTAACAGTGGCTCCCCACAAGATTGACGAGTCAGACGACCACGGAATGATGGCCAGTTTTGAGGTGCCTCCTCCGGGGCAGGGGGAACCCTGGTCCACGGTCAGCACTTCAGCGGAGGCTTGAAAAAGCACGATGGACATTCATGAGCAGCGGATCACCATGCCTATGAGTATCGTTTTCCGCCAACTGCCGGGGTGGGAAAGCCACCTAGCCCAGCATGCCAGCTTCTTCTCATGGCAGAAAACCAGAGCAGAGCAGACGACAACGGGACTGCGGTCCGCTCCGGCGGCATCTCGTGACCATTCTCAGTCCTGTCTGCCGACGTAAGCCATCGATCGTTGTCTTTTTGCTGCGTGTGCAAACGATCGTCAATATTGACGGATGGAGGCCCGATTCCCGCAGGCACCGCCGGTCAGAGGTCACACACACCATACGGCTTTTTTCGGGATGCGATCGAGGTATTTGGAAGCAAATCGCCGATAAGCAAACATTGTCTCGACCAATGCGGTAGCATGGCTGGTTTTGGTCCGCTCGATTGGTGACTACCGCCCGCCGTCGTCTTCCGTTTTACGGACTACGGTATCCTTTTCTTGCCCAATTGCTCTCCGACGTGCTTTGGCATGATGCTTGGAAAACATGCCACCACGGCTCCAGACTTGCTGCTCCTTGGCGGTGCGGGACGGTTAAACATGCTGGGCTATACGAGGGCGCGCAACGCACATACATTATTCAGGAACGGCACGCGACGACGACGTACGCGCGCGGGAGGTGCCGATCTGCACGGCACACCCTTGTGCTGAGACCGTTGACGCGGACATGGCCGCCGATCCCAATGCGCCGCCTCCTTCCTCCTCTGCTGCAGTACCTACCTAGCCGCGTCGTCAGCGAGCACGGACTCTCCTCCTCCGTTGACTGGAAAAGTCAAAACGCCAGAAAAAAAAAACAGCTGTGCATCGAAGGGAAGGAGAGACGTCTCTCCTTTTTCCGGCACTGAGCGGCTTGGGCTCGTAAGCGTTTCATTAACGGACGTCCGTCCTTTCGCTTCTATCAACAACAACAACAACAACAACAACAATTGATCCAGACAACGCACGTTTGATTCTGATGAGATGGACCGGACCCTTTCACGTCATCCTCGGAGCTTCCCCCGAGACAGGACAACGTCATGCGCAATATATACTGCAAATCCCCTTTTTTCCCCCTCCAACAATGCTCCCCGACTGATGACGTACGTCAAGGCCGTGAGAAACCTAACTCTTGTCTGTGCTCGCTTCCTCGCGTTCTCTCGACATCAATTCCACCATCCTTTGACCAGCAACAATCAACCAGTGGAGATCCAATCAACCAATATCCACGGCAAACGACCGAGAGGCGCGCGAGAGAGAGAGCAAAGAGAAGCGCCGAGATTGCAACCGGAAAACCCGCCGCTCCCGCCCTCTTCTTGCTTTTACACCTTCCTTCGTTCCCTTCCTTCCGTCAGGGGTAACAAAAAAAAGGCAAGTGTGGGGGCCGTCGGCAAGAAAGAAGGCTTGGCCCTATGGCCCTACGGGAACCTTTTTCTCTTCCTTTCCCCGACGAGTGGTCGTCAATCTCTCTCTCAGCCTTCTGAATCGTTAGTTTTGTTTTTTGTTTTTTTGTTGGTGGCGGTGATGACAAAAACGCCGATCCATTGACGCCCAAAAAAAGCCACATACGACGCAGTCAGTACACGCAAGAAGTGGGCGGAAACGTGAAAAAGGTAAACGGGGAAGAAAGAGAGAGGGACGGAGCCAGAGAGAGAGAGAGAGAGCTAAGAGAGGACTAACCGACCGACCGACCGGCCAACCAATCCCCAGGCGGTGGTACCTAGCACATGTTGGTTGCGACTGATGACTGACTCCACACTTGCGGCCGCATCCGGCGCACATCCCGCACCCAGTCTGGCAAAATGTAAACAATGAAAGGGCAAGAGCCTAGAACCGGCCGAGTCAGGGTACCCCCCCTCCCAACCAACCCAGCCGGTCCCGTATCGAGTGCCGGCAGGTCCCCTGACCAGAACGTCATCGGGTGATGAGGACGAAGAGGAAGAAGGAGGGAGCAGGAGTGGAGGCAAAAACAAGGTTGGAAAAGAAAGACGCAGGGACGAAATAAGTCCAGCAATAATCCACCCACCCACCCCCTCACCCACCCAAACCAACCACTCTCTTCCTTCTTTCTTCCCGCCTCCCTTCCCGCCCCCTCACCCCCCTCCCTCCCTCTTTCCCTCCCTCCCTCCCTCCCCCCACTTTCCGCTCATGCCCCCCAAAAATCCGGCCATTCCCGCCGCTTCTTCGCCCGCATACCTACCTGGCCATGTTTCCCACTCTCCCCCCCGCCTACCTGGACTCCTTTTGTCCAAGGAGGAGCAGACGCAATCGACACTCCTTCCTAGACTGACGAAGAATCTCTCCTGGTCACTACATCGCACCGCCCAAGGATGACGACGACGACGACAGGCCATTACGCCATCACTCACTCAGTGCGCAACGCTTCTTCTTCTCATCATCATCGAGAAAAAAGAGCAAGGATACCACCCCAAGAGATACTGAAGAACTGGCATTTTTGAATGGGAAACCATTGGTGTGTATGTATGTACCCTCCCTCTTTCTTTTTCCCTCAATAGCTAGATCCAGGAGGAGAAAAAAAAGGAAGGATCGGAAGAGACGTTGTCACGTACGTACGTAGCTCGTTTTCTTTTTCCTTTTTTTTTTTTAGGTCGGTGTCGTTGGTTTGTTTGCCTGTCTCATTACACAGCGTCACCCGTTTCATACCGTGTCCTTCGTTACCACCCAATTGCACCACCACCAAGGAGAAGGCCATGTCCAAGAAAGGAGAAGAGCCCAAAAAAAAAGAAACAAAAGTGGAAAATCCTATCCATCCATCCATCCATCCATCCATCCGTCGACCCCGTCCAGAGAAAAAGCGCCCCCCCAAGCTGATTGAAAAAAAAAAAAGGAACAAGGAGAACCAAAAGTCAGGCTTTACAACTCCCCCCTTTCCTCCATTATCCTCAAGGAGAAAAAAAAAACGCCCATGCCAAATGTCAGAACCATCCAGATCCTCCAACAATGATGACTACCATCTTTCTTCCCTTTCAACCCACCACCGGCCATCATCGTCTCTCTCTCACCGACCGAACCAATTACCCCGAAGTGGGGGAGGAAAAGCAAAATATGCAACATCTTGGTAACACACAGAAGAAGAAGTCATTTCCCATCCGCGGCAAACCAAGGAGATTTTTCGTTCATAACGAGCGTAACCGAGCAGCGGGCAGTTGAGAGAGCTGCATGCGCCAACTCGGGGAGGGAGGACCTGAGCTTCAAAGTTGACCAGCAAAAGCCAGAATTGAAGGAAGAGAGCACACAAGGCAAGAGGAGGAGGAGGAGGATCTCTGGACAGTGATGTACGTCTGGCGTTCTTTGCCAAATCCCGAAAAAGGGTTCGAAAAGGCGATGGACGGTCGAAGCGAACAAAAGAGCCGCGGAGAAGGCCAACTGTTGTGGGGCAGACGCCCTACAAAAGTCTGATTCATCCAGGGACTGGCCGGCAGCAGAATATATCCGAGAGAAGCGAGCAAGCAGCGCAGGAGAAGCTCGAGACGAAGAGATGGGTATCGGCACTAAAGGAAAATGCAAGCAACCGGACCAAGGAAATTGTCGTTGCGTCCTTCCATCTAGCCGCCAGGCGAATGACACGGATTGAGCGACACTTTTAGAAGATCATGGACTTGACCTCACCCCGCCGCGAAGACGCCCGGGGCCCGGTTGCAATGGCGTGGTGCCGCGGACTCTTGTCAACAGGCGGCGGCGGCAGCATCTCGCTGCGTCGGTGGTACCGCTTGGTGCTGACCGAGTCGCTGTTGGTGGTCTCCCGGTCGTACATGCCAGGCCGGGTGGGGTCGAACTTGGAGTCATCCGTGTCCTGCGAGGCGATGCTTGCTGCCTTCTCTTGGGCCCGAACTGCCGCCCTCTCATCCTTCTCCTTCCTGAACACCAGTTCAGTCCATGCCTTCGTCGAACTAGACATGGTGCTCTTCCCCACGACTTCGGAGAGCACGTCCATCCAACTGTCTTTCTGCGCTGCGCTGTCGGCATAGAAGTCAATGGTCTCGCCGTTTCCGAAACGGATGCGGAAGCCCTCCTCAACGAACGCATAGCCCTCGTCTTCCTCGGCAAAGCCCGACTTGCGACGGCTACCGTCCTTGTTGTGAACCAACGAAGTGCGATCGTCGATGAGCTTCGCTGCCTTGGCAAGGTTGATCGTGGCACGCGGCTGTCGAGTAGTCTCGTGATAAGCTGTGAGCTTCGAGCCAGAGAGGCGGAAGAAACGGCGGCGCCAGTACTACAAACACTAATCAGGATATAACCACTTCTTCGCCAGCAGTAGCACTGGTTGCAGGGGAGAACACTTACAGGGCAATCGCCACCTTGCTGGCTGAGATGACCCTCGAAAACACGACCCTTGGCCTCCTCGGCTTCCTTCATTTCGCGAATGCAAGCATTCATGCTCTTGGGCATATCGTCATCGGTAGCGCCCTTTGGCTTAGGCACGTAAAGCAGCTGCAAGGTCAACTTGCCAATCTTGTATGGCGGACGGCGAACCGGTCCACCCCTCTTGCTCTTGACACTGTTGGCAATCTCGGCGTCTTCCAGAGCCCACTCGTTGAAGCAAGGGACATCGACGGTGAATGGGCGACCGTAAGACTGGCGCTCATGGTTCTTGAGACAGACGTAGGCTCGTGCGAAGGAGCCATCTGGCGCAACAAGGTCATGGAGAAGGTCCCAGGAAGTCGGGTTGGCCTTCGCACGCCTGGCCGCCTCACGCTCCTGCTGTGCCTTCAGCGCAGCGGCGCGCTCGACACGCTCAGCTTCCTCCTGCTGCTTACGCTCTATCTCCTTACGCTTCTTTGGTGAGGTAAGCAGACGTCCAAAGGCAGAGTTGGACTTCTTGTGACCCGACGGCTTTACGGGTGCGGGAGCAGGTGGGGGTGCCGTAACCTTCGGCTTCGGGGGAGGGGTGAGCTTGGTCTGCAGGGTCAGTTGGAATTCGAGGTCGTTCAAGACAACCAACTCAAACTCCTGGCCAATCGGGGCGTTGCGAGCAAGGTCGAGCCAAGAAGTCGTAACGCAGTGAAGGCCGTTATCCAGGGTGAGCTGGAACCAAGTGCGCTCGTTCTTCGGCAGCGGCAGATCAAGGTCTTTGACGCCAACAACCTTGACAAAGAGTCTGCCTCTTTCCATGTTTTCGTCGCTCTCGTCAATCATCGACATGTCACCAAAGGCGTCGGAGACAGCGCTCTCCTGACCAGGAAGTGGCGGTGCAACACCAGGAGCAGTCCTGGGCCTCGACTCGCTTACGGTGACTGAGCAGTTCGAGGCATTGCGAATGCTGCGGCGTCTCATCTTACCGTTCCAAGGCTCGGTCGTCCAAGTGTTGCTGCGATCACGGTTCTTCTTCGACGACGATCCACTACCCGACCTGTTACCTGGCGCTGGCACCACGCCACGGTCGTTGGTGGGGGGAGGAGCCAATCCATCCCCAGAGGGTACGTGCGTGGTCTCGTTGCTGAATTGGCGGCTGCTGGCAACGACCACCTTTGTGTTTTGGCGCATGAGGTAGCCCTTCTGTGTGCGGAAACTTCCGTTAGCAGTCATGTTCTGTTGGCCGATACCCGATACTTCGCCGCTGCTCGGTGCTGATCCCAAAGTTGATGTCGCAGGGAACATGGCATGAGACGGGACTGGGAATAATGGTGGTTGTACCTTTTGAGCCTCGACAACACGGTCGAACTCGCGATCAAGGTCGAAGCTCAAGTCTTCGCCGATGTCGCCCACAGGCAGATCAATCTTCATCTTGAAGCTCTGACGACGCCTAGGCTGATCGCCCTCACTCTTCGTCTCGTCATCCGTGGTAGCCTCTTGATCCTCTGAGACGTTCGAAAGGTGCGACGGCTCCTCCTCGTCATCATCTTCACGAGTCATGGACAAGCGTGTGGGGCTGCGCTCATGCATGGGCGGCGGGACCTCACCACTGACTTTGCGGCGGGTAGCGGCCATGGTGGCGAAGTCGGAGGGCGTGGCAGAAGGCCGAGTCCTCAACGAACCACCAGGAGCCTTGATTGTTGCAATTGGATCCTCCACTTCTGAAGAGTCCTCACGCTCTGGAGGCTCGATGGGATTGCGAATGACTGAGTCTGGGGTGCTGGGCTCATCCTCACCCTCCGCGCCAGGCGCTTTCGGAAGCTCGAGCTGGTCATCAGGCGTAAGCGGCCGTTGAAGGAAGTCTTCGTCGGGCTCGAGCTTGGGAGCTGAATCAACTGCGGGCGTGCTTCGGTTCTTGTCGAGATATGACTGGAGCTGGAGGTGGAAATCATCCTCATTGCTGAACGAGCCAAACTCAGGCATATCGGCAACCTTCTGGTGTTCCTTCTGGAGCTCTTCCTCAGGTGCCTCATCGCCGGCTACGGGATCAGCTTTAGGGGTGGGCGGTCCCTCATCCTCATCCGCGCTGTTCTGAGCCTTCTCCTCCTCGCCATCGTCGTGAGGGGTTGAGTAACGGCTAGCATCGTCGTCATCGCCGAGGTCGGTGCCACTGATATCATGGCGGATGACGGATCCCGCATCACTGAAGTTGTCCTCCTCCTCGTCGTCATCATGGTCGTCAGGTGAGCCTTGGCCGCTGTGGAGCGCCGGGATTGCGTTAAAGTCCAACGTAACGTCACCATCCTCCTTCTTGACCTCGGCAGTCTCCTCGGCAGTCTCCTCGGCAGTCTCCTCGGGAACATGCTCGTCGAAGTTGGAAGAAACTTCGCGGGAAGGAATAGGAACGTCAGGGTCGTACGTCTCAAGCTCGCCGTAGCCATGTTCTGATATCACGGAAGGCTGCTCGGCAAGATCGTAGTCATCATAGTTGCGACTCTTGACCTTCTCCAGAATCGACTCGCGGGAGATGTGCGGAATGTCCATTTCGTCCAGGGCTGACTCCTCGTCTTCGGCAGGCTCTTCTGCCTTCAATGCGTCTTGGCTGTCCTTCCTGTCATGCTCCGCCTCCTTCGCCGCCGTCTCCTCCTTGTGGTTCCTGTTATCCATGGTAGGCGTCGTTTCACGAGATCCGTGGATGCCCATGAGCTGAAGGCGATCTTCCAGCGACATGGAGTTGCGGCCCATGCTGAGGATATCTGACTTGGAAATGCTTGTTCCAATGCGGGGAGGCGAGGGCAACGAGCGGTGGGCGCTGCTGGCACGCTCGGCGACAGCAGAGAGACCGTTGAGTGATTCTCTCCTTCCACGAGTGTCGGGCGAGTCCTGCATGGGGGGGAGCGGTGGAAGCGGGCGTTGTTCGGGATCAGAAGCGCTCGAGTGTTGACGCACGTGCTCGGTACTCTGAGAGTTGGGCCGAGCGGTTGGGGGAGGGCTTGATTCTGCGCCGTCGAAGGGGTCATCGAAAGAATCGGCCAGGTCGGTGTTCGCAGCCTCGGGACTCATGTGGCGCCAGTCTCCGGGCAACACAACGGGCGTCTTTTCTGTGTCCTCGAGGGATTCGTCGAAGCTGTCGTCCCGCTCGAACGAGTCACCCTCAAACTCGTAAATTTCCTCGTCCTCGTCATCGGAATACTCGCTGCCCTCGCGCGATGCCAGGGAAGGCTCCGGTGTCACCATCTCATACTCGTTGACGATGGGAGGCTTCGATTCAAAGGTAACGCTCTTCGCGTGACGACGCAACGGGCGCTGCGGGCCTTCGCCTAACCGCTCGTCGTCGGAGGAGACTGCGCTCGAGTCGTCGTAGCTGGTGCTGTACCTTCCATTGCGCGAGAGGGAAGACCTGAGAGGCGAGGCATGCGTCTTTGTCGGGGACGAGGAACCGGAGTTGGTCATGTAGCCGCCATCGTACTTGGATGGCGAGCCCCGAGGGGTTATGTCGGCACTGTCGGTGCTGCGGCTGTGTTGGTGCTTCTTGGGGATTTCGCGGCTGCGCAGAGGGTCGAATCCGCGCGGCACGAAGCCCTGGGCGCTTAGGGGCCGGTGGGTGGCGAGCGGGCGCTCGACGACGGGCAGCTTGGTGGGGTCGTACTCGTTCTTCTGCTCGCGAGCGAACATGGTGCTGTTGCGCACGCGAGAGGCCTTCATGAGGTTTTCGATGGAACTGCGCTTGGGCGACAGGGTCTGCTGTTCGCGCTCGGACGAGTTTTCGACGTCGGGCGAGTTGGGGTCGCGCGACTGCCAGAAGCGGTGTTTCGACGACGAGCCGAAGGGCGACGTCTCCGAGGGCGGGGTGTCCTGGGTCGGGACGGTAATCTACAGGCCGTCAGTAACGTGGGCAACGTGCAGCAGGAATGCGGCGCGTGGTACCTTGGTAGCCAGCTTGTGGCTGGGCGAGTTCCGGCGGTGCTCCATGGGGCTGATCTCGGAGAGCGGACCGGTGGAGGTCATGTTCGCGGGCGACGAGGTCGGGCTGGTTTTGTTTATGCGGAGAGGATGGAGCTGGCGGCGGTGAGTTTCGCGGCCCATGGCGCAGTGGACGGCGGTGTATGGACTTACGGCCTCCGGGGGCATGTCGCTCGGTTGGCTGGAGCTTGCGTGGGCCGACAAGGCTCAATTGGCCGAGCGACGGGGGCACGCAGGCAGGCAGGCCGGCAGGCAGGAATGCTGGAGCAGGCAAGCAAGCACTAACGAGCGGGCGGACTGGCGCGGCCAGCTCATGCAACGCGGGCGGCGAGAGAAGGGATGGCGGCGCTGGGGATGCGCGAGGACGGAGGAAGGAGGAGAAGCGTGTTTATGGAGCGGTGGAGGGAGATGACGATGATGTGCGGGCTCGTGTGGAGGGTAGGCTCCGTGCTTTGCTGGTTTGTGTTGACTGCGGCTCCACCCGGCGCCTGCGCTGCCCGCGATCACCATGGAAACGACGCGCGACAGGCCGTTGTCTCTACCTGCCCGTCGCAGCCCGTGTAACGGCCGAGCGCTGCGCCCGACGCCGCTGAGACTCGCCGCATGCGCAATTAGCAATTAGCAACTGGAGCCTGCGCCCGCTCTGGCCGCCGTTGCGGCTCTGCAATGCGCGCTGCAATGCTGCGCGACCGAGAGCTGCCACGCTGCGCCGGCGCCGGCCATGGACGGTTGGGCGCGTCGGACGCTCGAGCGCACCGCCACGCCGCCGCCGACTCACTCGCGCGTCGCGAAAATTCGGACGTCACCACGCCGCGCTTCCAAGTTCCTGCCGCCAGCTCCCCTCCACGCGACCGATCCTTCGCGGGTCGCCTCATCTCGTACCCCTGCTCGGCTGCCATCGCCAGATGCTGCACTTCTAGTCGCCTTCTACTTGGGTCGCCCAGCCCGCTACATGTCATTCGCCATGCTTCGCGCCGCCTCCCAGCTCTGTCCCTTCTGCGAACTCCGCACCCTCTTCTCCGTTTCATCGCAATGCCACCAGACGCGCTTCGCCTCGCAGCTCCAACGGCGCGCAAAGCCTGCGCGCATGCAACTGTCGCCCAAGGTCGCCCACTCGAAAACGAAGCCCCCTCCACGCAGGAACGAGGGCCCCTTCGCTGGTCTTAACCGCACGACAGTCCCCCGCGCTCTCCAGGCACAAGCAGCACAAGCGGCACAGGCGCCGCCGCCCAAGTCCCGTCAAGACTCAAAATTCACCAGACCCTCCCGAGATGCAAAGAGCAGAGGCCCGCAGGACGACCCCAGATGGTACAAGGCCTTGAAGGAGCGGCGCGCCCTGAGCCCCGTGTCCTACGATCACAGATCGGACGTGAAGCAGAGGATCGCCGAGATTGACGACTTCCAGCAATTTCCTTTGCTACCCGTCATACAAAACTCGATCCTCACCCAAGGCCTTCCGGGCCTGGAGGACATAGCACCAACGCCCGCCCAGCGCGTGGCCATGCCTGCACTGCTCAACATGGACTCCAAGAGGTCAAGGCGGGGCTCCGCCGAGGTTGCAGGAATGCAGCAGTTCTTGCTTGCAGCCGAGACAGGCTCGGGCAAGACACTCGCCTACCTCCTCCCCATCATGGATGCAATGAAGCGTGCAGAGATGGAGGAGAAGGAGAAGGAAGAGGAAGAGGAAGCAAAGTTGGAAGAATCAAAGAAGGAAAGAATGTTCGAGCTCGAGGCGCCGCCGCTCGAAGGCGAGGAAAACCCCAATGCTGGGAGGCCTCGTGCCATCATCCTCGTCCCTTCAGCAGAGTTGGTGGATCAGGTCGGCGCTGTGGTCAAATCGTTCTCGCACACTGTGAAGTTCAGGTCGTCGCTCATCTCGGCTGCCTTCTCCGGCACTGTGATCAGGAACCGTCTTTTCGCTCCTGCCGGCGTAGACATTGTCATTGCTACTCCTCATTTGCTGGCCAGCATTGCGGAGAGCGATCCGAACATCCTTAGCCGGGTGACTCATCTTGTCATCGACGAAGCAGACTCTCTTCTCGATCGTTCTTTCTCGCCTCTCACTTCTGCCATAATCGACAGAGCCACGCCGTCGTTGCGCCAGCTCATTTTCTGCTCCGCGACCATCCCCCGCAGCATGGACACGTATCTGCGAAACCGCTTCCCCGACATCAAAAGACTGGTCACCCCCAACATCCACGCCATTCCCCGGCGAGTCCAGCTTGGGGTTGTTGCGGTTGACCAGCAACCTTACAAAGGAAACAAGGATCTTGCCTGCGCGGATACGATCTGGAACATTGGCCGTTCCGCCGCAGAGCAATCGGACGATCAAAACGAAGTGGCCACCACGAAGCGTGTTATCGTCTTCGTCAACGAACGCGAGAAGGCTGTCGAGCTGTCCCGCTTCCTTGTCTCGAAAGGCATCGATTCTATCGCTCTGAACAGAGATACTTCAGACCAGAGACAGGCCCAGGCCCTAGCCGCTTTCCGGGGCCTGAAGTCCAAGGATGACAAAGACGCGAAAAGCTCCCCGGGCGAGCGCAGGCTTGCCAACACGAAGGTTGTGGTCGCTACGGATCTCGGCTCGCGTGGAATCGACACCATTGCCGTGAAGTACGTCATATTGTACGATGTTCCGCACTCGACCGTCGACTTCATCCACCGCCTCGGCCGGACCGGGCGCATGGGCAGGCGCGGGCGCGGCATCGTGTTGCTTGGCAAGGGCGACCGTGCTGATGTGGTCAAGGACGTTAGGGAGGGCATGTACAGAGGCCAGGCTCTCATCTAATAGTTCGTATGTATAACACAGCTGTACAATACAATGTAGAGAAAAGACGCGCACTTCCAGATGCCGTTGACGAAGTGACACTATGAAGCAAGCAGCCTTCGGCAGCTCGTCTTACCCACGGAAAGCGCCTACTGTTTGACAAAGACACTGCCGTTCCGCTGTATCCGTGGCTCCAGTGTTACTGAGGCAAGCAAGATCGACGGCCCACAATAGCCTTCAGCTCGTACAGTCGCAACTACTGTTAGCGGGAAAGCGGGTTACGCTCCACATTAGGCTACAGAGTATCTTTAGCGTTTCTTCATCACCGACATGGCGAATCACAATATGCGCAAATAGCTAAATTGCATTTGCATCCCCAAACATTCGAGACTCTCTCACACGCCATTCCGGCCAGCTGCCGCGCGTTCGTTGCCGCTAAGCTCGCCGTTCCCACTAGTTCAAAGGCAGTCAAGGACGGGGAAACCACACCATTAGTGACATCATATTCCCCGGCGGCCGCGGCAAAACATCACGGGCAACCTAGGTAAAGTCTGTGTGTTTTCCAGGCTAAAGCTGGCTGATCCGATCGTGAGGCTGGCGGCCCAACGACACCGCCGCCAACCGCCGCCAACCTAACCGTCAGCCGCCCCACACCGCATATCTACCCGAAGCATATGTAACAGTAGTAAGATCGATGGTTCCTCCAGCGCTTCCTTCTGCCATCGAGATTAAATATACAGACATACAATGGAGAAGGCGTCTATTTTCGGACAGGCCGCCCAGCCAGGTAGACAGTCGTTGCGAGCCCATCCATGAACAAACGCTTCGCCCGCGGAAAGCCGTGTGTGTCTGTGTGTCTATGTTGTTCCGGATGCAACCCGAGGGTATGGGAACCGTACCTGACCGGTGATAAACAACAAGATGCATGCATGCATGCCAGCCATCATCTCCCTACTCCTACTCCTCCTCCTCCTCCTCTGACCCGACACCCGACATGCCGCTTCCTACGCTTGTCATCCTCCCTTCCTTCCCCCCAACCACAACACACAGACATACACAATACACACTCGTATCCTACTCCCGGCTCGCAACCCTTTTGTCATCACCGCTCTCGTGACCCATCCATAGCGGCATATCGCGGCGCCCGCGCCCGCGCCCCCGCGCCCGCGCTGGCCAACTCCCCGTCCGACACACGCATCATGAGACGACATTGAAACCCCAAGCATGGGCTCGACTCTGGACGCCGGTTGCCGGCGGGGTCTAGATCTACCTAGCTACTAGGTACCTAGCCAGCCCGGCAACAGCATCTTCATTGCCTCATGCCAGCCGGGCCATCCCAGCCCAAAAGTGTCGTCTGTGCTTTTTCCTTCCTTCCCTTTCCTTTCTTTTCCTCCAAAAAAAAAAAACAAATGCGGCGGTGCCCGAAGCGTGTCGCGCACGCACGCACATGCACGCACGCACGCACTATGCCCGCTCAGACGGCGCGACGGCGTCGGTCGTTGTCGCGTCAACGGCCCCCCTCCCCGCCGGGGATAATAACACATGACAAGGCCAGAGCGACATGTTTCGCGCGCGGGGCGGTTCGGCGCGAGCGGCGCAGGGCTCGACGGCGGCGGTCGGGAATAAGGTTCGACGAGGAGGAGGAGGAGGAGGAGGAGGAGGATGGTATATATGGGGTACGACGGCGCGGATGGGGTGGCGTTGATGGAAGCTGTAGGTGTGGGTATGTAGCTGGCTTCGTTAATGCGGGGTTGACGTAGGTACGCTGGAGGTAGGTGATGCAGTGCTCGAGCGAGGCGGCTGGAGAGAGAGGAGAGAGGAGAGCGGAGAGCGGATGTGTTGGCGCCTGGAAAGAAAGATCTTTCTCAGGCGCGCGCGCACCTTGTGGCGCATGCCGATGAGAAGAAGCATCTGTGGTTCACGATCATGGGCAGAATCACTGTTTTATGAAGGAGAAGGCTCTCATTCCTGTCTGAGCTGTCTGCGGCCCTCCCGCCCGTCCATGATGAGAGATCTCCTTGACGGCTGTCAGCCTGTAGAAAAAGATGAGCCAGAATGAAGCAAAGCCGCCTTCAAAGCTCAGATGAAAGAAAGACTCGAGAAGCCTGTATGAAAGAAAGCCGCCATCGCTTGAGCACCGCTATCGTCTGAAGCCTGCCATCGCCCGAAGCCAGAATGAGAAAGCCATTGAAAGCCCGAGTGCCCGAGCGTATTCCTTCCTCTCCACCAAAGGAAGCTCCACGTTAGCAGGCCTTGAAAGTCAGTTAGATATCCGCCGCAGGAAAGTTGATGAAGGAAAGCCGAATGTCGGAAAACCTGTTCAGGAAGCCAGGAATATTAGGGCTGATTGAAGGAAAGTCGAATGTTGGAAAAGTTGTTCAGGAAGCTAGGAATATTAGGGCTGATTGAAGGAAACCGGTGCTGATGGGCTGAGCGAAAATGAAGATTGTCCGGAAAAGCAGGAATATTAGGGCTGATTGGGAAGACCGTTACCGGGATGCTGATGGAAAACAAAACTCAAAGGGGATTGTGATGAGGTGGTATCGCTAGGGTTGAAAGTTGAATTATCAAAAGACCAGTTGAGCAAGGTTCAACCTTGAAGGAGGACCCAAATGCTCAAGAAAAAAAACTCAAACTGCCATCAAGAGTTGGTAAGGCTTGAACCAGAACGAGTCCAAGCTCTCGTCAAGAATCGCCAATGGCGGAAGAGTTCAAGGTATGGTGGAGCTGGGCCTAGGCATTCTCCTCCAAGAGCTGGTCCAAAGCCACGTCGGCAGCATCAGTATCGCCCGTTTTCATCTTCCATGAAAACGCGACACCCATCTTGTCTTCATACCATTCCGCCAGCTCGATCAAAGCTCCATCAAGCTCTTCCACCGTGTCATCATGCGTGTCGGCAACCGTGCCAAAGTCGACCAGCACCCGTTCCAGTATCGGCAGTCGCTTGTATCCGGTCTCAACGATGGAGATGACAGGCTCCAGCTCCTCGTGGGTGCAGTTCGTCAGTGAGAGAGTCTCGAGTCCGGACGGCAGAAGGCTGGCGAGGGACTTGACCGCATCGCCACTGGGCGGGTATCCGAGCAGCAGATGCTCCGGGACCTGGAGGTTCTTCAGTTTGGCAAAGCCGGTCAGCGAATCGAAGCGAGCAGGCTTCTGGGCCGTGTCGTTGACGGTAGTGCCCAGGCTGAACGTCTCCAGCGTCCCTTCACGTTCGCGGATGGCAAGGCACACCGTGTCGAGCCAGCTGTCAAAGTTGTCCTCCAGGCCAAAGTATCCAACACCGAAGCTAGCCAGGCGAGGGCAGGCATGGATGATTGCGGCGACAACGGGCGCGCTGGCGACTGGGATGTTGAAAGCCGTGACATCCAGACGGACCCTCGTCACGTTGGGCGCGATGAAGCCGGTGCCCAGCGGTATGATCAGAGCTTGTAGGCTTCGCATGTTGATCTCCTCGAGGCTCGGCGTAGCCAACAAAGGAACAAGAGAAGATGGAGTGCTTGCAGCGCGTGTGTGGTCGATGTTGAGCTTCTTGAGCTTACCCAACATGCCCTTCGACTCCGACTTCTCTGCGACGGTCCTGAAAGCGAGCTGCAAGAAAGACTCTGCGGAGCCGGGGCGACTGTTAAACCTGAATGAGAGCTCCTCGACATTTGGAAGGAAGGTCAGAAGCAGCGCAAGGTAGACGTCGTGCTGACAGTCCGGGAACTGCGCGAGCCAGAACATCTTGAAAGCGGGGTCAACCTTCTTGCTCAAGTGTTCGAACGCGCTTCGCTTGAAGCTACCCTCTGGGTTCTCGGAAAGGAACTTTTCTTGTTCCTCGGTGGCATCGATGCTTGCGCAGTAGCGCTCGTAGTTGTTGTGGAGGCCCATTTCCGTAATCTGAACCGTCAAGACCTGCACTTCCTTAGCCAGATTCGGCTGCGCGAAGAAAATCTTCGTGAGTGGAATTATTGAGTAGTACCCAATCGAGATGTCCCTGAAGAGGAGTGGGCGGGCGATGTCGTGGAATCTCTTGGAGACGAGGCATTGAGACAAGATGTCCTGCCAGTCCTCCAGCCTCTCCAGAATCATCCGCATGATTTCGTTCGGGATCCTCTCTGTCACCGTCTGGGAAGCCATTGTGTCTGGAGTTGGAGGTAGGATTGTTCGCAAAAGAATGTCTGAGGGTGGGCGAAGATGAAAGGTTTGGGGGAAAGCAGGAAGCGTCGAGATTTATAGCTTGTGTGGGCGCGGGTGCGCACGCGACCAGCTGCATGTGCAGGACCCTGATCTACCGAATCTAGCTACCGCGCGGCCATTCGAAGAAGGAACGATCAGGGCCTTCTTTGGTGTGGGGGGTGATTGGGAGTCGCCAGGTAGTCGTGAAGGTAGTGGTCCTCCAATGGCTCTTCCTGCTTCGGAAGCCAAGGGCCCGAGAAGCTGGGCAAGCGAGCGCTTTCGCACATTCAGAGATCTTTCAATATTTCCTGGTCGTCGGGGATGTGGCGTGTTGGCAGTCGGGGAACGTAGTCGGAAATGGCAAAGTGTTCTCAGAGTCGCAAGAGTATCTAGAGATCTTTTGCTCCTACACGAACGCACTTTCACCGAAACCAACACAACACAACCCTTTCATACACAGTGTCTTCGATCTAGACATTTATTATGGAGCGGCCGTGGTACATAGTAGCACACTGTTCAACATGACCTCGCTGTCCTCCGCGACCCGCCCTTCCGCGCATTACATTATCTTCATCAACGAAAAAACCAAAAGTAAGAAAAGACATTAATTTCCCACATTACGATCTTGGTCTGTATTTTTCTTGCGTTTTCTTATTATATCTGCTTCTGCCTCTTGCCCTCGCTCTTCCCTTTTCCTTCCCAAAAAGGAATACGAGAGAGAAACGAGAAGGGAAAAGATGACAGAGCGATGAGCACATTCCAACCAACGAAGCCAGGAACATACCACTGTTTCAGGGCTTTGCCATGTCCACTCGCCAGCCACGGCCGGACGGCTCATCGTTCTCGTGTTCAATCTTGAATTGCTACCTTTTCCGTCTCTCTCCCTTGGTATCCCCTTCTCATTAAGCCCTAACATCGTCGATTCGGCCGGAGGGGTATGAAAGCTCCGCCCTGTTGTCATTTTGCTCCTCGCTCCTCGCTCCTCCCTCGCCAGCTGCGTGGCGTCGCTACTTGGAACCGTTGAAAGAAGTAATTGTCAAAGGGGAGAAGTGCCTCAGCGAATCGAATGCCATGGTAGTGTGGTATCAAAACCCAACCGGGGGGGGGAATCTTTGCCAGAAGGAATCGCAAAAAAAAGGGGGAATCATTCTCAGTCGTTTTGTCCGCCGCCGAATGTTGTCAATCTTAACGCACTCCGCCCCCACTCCCTATTCAAACTGGAGAACAGATAAAGAGAAGAACAAGATAAGAATGAAGCGAATGAGGTTGCTCGCGATCGGTTGAAGGGTAGTATTAAGGGTATGAGGGGTATGCGAGGGGGGTGATAGCTACGTAAATCAATCAGAAGAATAGCAATAGCGAATGTCATGACACGCAAATAACCCGCATCCACCAAGAAAAGTTTCAATAATACAATGGAGTACAGTGCGTGCGTCGGATTCAAAAACTCGGGGAAAAAAAGAGAAGTGTCAAATGACCTCAAGTATCGACAAAAGAAGCGCAAGATGGCATGCAAATGTGACCAGATCACAACAAACAGAAAGAAACGAAGCAAATTGAAAAGGAGATCTCTGAAGTGGTCAAATGACCAATGATGCCATCTATCCGTAGATTCGGAGCGCTTAGTTTGCACCAGCCTCCTCCTCAGCCCAGCCAGGAAGGCCGCCGTGGCCCTCGCCCTGGATGGCGAGACCGAAGCCGTTGCCGGCGCCGAAGCCACCCAGCCCGCTAGCCAAGCTGCCAAAGTTCTGGCTCTGACCCTGGCTCGTGGCGCTCGACGGCTGACCGAAGGGGCCCTGCGAGAACACAGGCAAGCTAACAGCACGGGCGTGCTGAGCGCTCCTGCCGAGGTTGGAAGGCGCAAGCAGGCCACCAATCGTCGTGGAGCCCGGCCCAGAGTTGGACGCAGGTCCGGATCCATTCGTCAAGCTGAAAGAGCTGCTCGGACCATGGTGCGACGTGTGCGCCGGGGCAGCGTTCGCGTTATCCGCGGCATAGAAGGCAGCCTGGGGGCTAGGGAACTGGCTCTGTTGCGAGCTCTGCTGCGATTGCTGCTGCTGCTGCTGCTGGGCGCTCGGGAAAGGGTCCAGGCTCGACTGCTGCTGTTGGTACTGCTGCTGCTGCTGCTGCTGCTGCTGGGGCTGCTGCTGCTGTGTTTGCTGGGCCTGCAGGTACAAGATGAGCGGGTTGTTCTGGCTCTGGTAGAGGATGTTGGCGGGGGTCGGAGCCTGCACGCCGGGGTTGCCGTTTCCAGTAGGGGAGATGGAGTTTTGGCTCCTGTTCGGCTGCGACATGCCATTGAGTGGCGACGGTGATTGCAACTCGCCGTTCTGCTGGCTCTGCTGGTTCTGCATGTTCTGCAGCTGACGAGGGGGGTTGCCGCAGCGGTCCTTGCCGAAGTTGACCTTGAAACGCTTGTACTCCTCCTTCTGACGCACGGCCTCGATGGCCTTGATGGCATTGGCGATGTTCGTGAAGTTCACAAAGGCGCAGCTCTTCTCGCGCAGCGTGTTGACCAATTCGATCTCGCCGTACTCGGAAAAGTCTTGGCGGAGACGCTCCTCCGTCCAGGATTCGTCGAGGTTTCCGATGTAGACGTTTCGAGAAGCGCCGCCGCTGACGGCCAGCGCAATCGCGGGTGGCAGGGCTCCCGAGTGCTTGCCCCAGCCAATCTTCAGGCGGCGGTTGTGGATCATCAGACCCTGAAGCTGGCTGAGAGCATAGAAAGAAGCGGCGGAAGTGGGGTCGATGAAAGTAACGAAGCAAATGTGCTTGTCGGGGATGTAACGGATGTGGTGCAGGAGACCGCCCCTGACAACGTTGCAGATTTCCTCGATGGTCGTCTCAGGATGGATGTTGCCAAGATAGACGGTCCTGTTCCCCAAGTTGTTGGCACCGCCAGCGGATGTCGCAACAGCGGCTGCAGCGACGGATTGCTGAGCCAGAGCATTCGAAATCAGGTCCCGATCGGCGCCGTTGAGGACGTGGGCGTAGCCCGGGGCAATGCCAAGGTACTGCGCCGCGTTCTGCTGCTGCGTCTTCGAGACGTAGGCACAACGGTCCTTGCCGTAGTAGACGCGACGCGGCGCCGCCCACTTGGGCTCCTGCGGAAGCTGGGCGACGGCCTTGATGGCGTTTCCGATGGACAGAAAATGGACGAAACCAATCGCCTTCTCCCTCACAATCTTGACGGTGTCGATGGGACCAAACTTGCCCAGATCCTCGCGGAGCTCCTCCTCGGTGACATCCTCGGACAGATTCCCCAGGTACACGTTCCTCGAGGCACCCGACTGCTGGACGGCCAGAGCGACCGAGGTGGGGACCTGCGAAGGCTTGCCCCAGCCGATCTTGATGTCCTGGCCCCTGATTGACAACTTTTTCAAGATTGCATCAGAGTGGAAGTGGGTGGCAGAGCTGCTGTCGAGGAAGGAGATGAAGGCGCAGTTCTTGTCGGGCAGGAGCCTGACCGACTCGATCTGGCCGCTCCTCACGTGTCCCAAAATCTCCTCCGCGGTCGTCTCCGGGGGGATGTTGCCCAGGTACACGGTCCTGCTCGTGCCCGAGACGAGGCCGGGGGCCATGTGCATCTGCGAACCCAGACCGCCCAGGGCCTGGTTGGCGAGGCTGGGGAAGGCTCCGGTCGGCGACTGCGGGCCGGCGAAGAAGGACGGCGTGTTGATGCCGGTGGGCGACATCATGCTCTGGTAGAGCTGGGGCGACATGGGGGCCTGGATGGGGCTGCCCATCTGGGGCTGCTGCTGGTGCTGCTGGGGGGCGCCGTTCTGGAAGCTGGAGAAGCTCTGGAACTGGGGCGAGCCGAAGGCGTTGGGCGAGCCGGGCTGGAAGGGCGAGCCCAGCAGCAGCTGCGAGGGCAGCAGCGGGGTGAAGTTCATGTCGAAGGCGGTGCCAGGAGTCTGCATGTCTGCGCCGGTCTGGTTGAGGCCGCCTAGTCTGCCGGTGGAGATGCTGGGCAGGTTCCTCTGAGGGTGTCGATCGCCGTAGCCGGTGATGGAGGGCTGATTCGAATGGAACGCTCCGTGCGAGAAGCCAGTCGAGTCGCCGTTCATCGAGGTTTTTGAGAAGGAGCTCATTCGGGCAGCGCCGGGGCCCGCGGGGGTGGAGTCTGCAGGTTGCATGGCGAGCAGGTGCGGTGGCAGGACAAAAGCGTCCCGCGCACTGGTAGATAGGACAGCCGTCGTGTTGTATTAGAGCGTCCGGTGCGTTGCGTACCGGACTAGGGAATTATTAGGGTAGGAAGAATTGGGGAAAGGCGGCGGCAGGACAGCACGCTGGTCGGAGCGGGGCTCGAGGCGAATTGCGCAGGCTGGGGGTCGCCCTGTCTTCGAGGTGAGCGGGCGTGGTGATATTGGATCTGCGCGCAGGAGCCGACGTACGCGTGGGAGGGCGAGGTGGAAGCGAAGGCGCAGAGGCAGCGCCGCGGGCACACCAGAGCGCGGAGGGAGGTGAAGGCCTTGGGCGGGCAGGGAAGGCGAGTCAGCGGTGTGGTCTCGCGGAGCCCCTTTTGCGGAGACGCAGCGCTGGAGGCGTGGTTATGTGAAGGGTGCGCACGCGCCGTCCTTGGGGTTTTGTCGGCGCCGGCGCAGGGTGTGCGTCGGCGGAAGGAATGTGGCCGGGCGGGCGCTGGCGAATGCGGCGGGCGTGGCACGGCCCCAGCAACGAAGGGAAGCGGCGAGCAAGGAGCGGCGGCGCGGTCGTGAGAGGGCGCGAGAGGGGCGCGAGAGGGCGCGAGAGGGCGCGAGGAGGCGATGCGGGCTGCGGGCTGCGGGCTGCGGGCGGCGACCTCGGCGTGCGGATGCGCGTAGCACAGTGGCAGGGCTGCCCAGGGGAGGCGGCGTGCGGCCAGCAGCGAAATGAGCCAGCGCCGCCCTACCCAAACATTCTTAGCGAGGCGCACGAGACAGCCGCACAGGCCGCGCGCTGAGATTGCGCTGCGGGCGCCGAGTGTGGTGGAGGAGACTGTACCTTGCGCTAGCCCGACGCGGCCAGCAGGGTCCCGGCCGCGCGAATCCTCATCAACCGTCCAAATAGCGGCCCCTATACGACGACGCGCACCCCCGCCCACGCCAGATCCGCCTCCTCCTCTTCACGTGTGCCAAGCATGGCCGCCGCCCTGCACCCGTCGCACCCGTCGCTGGCCCAGTGCGGCCTCGCCGCCACCGCGCTCAAGCTGCTGCTGCTCCCTGCGTAGTAAGTCGTCTTCATGCGCGCATTCTTGCGTGTCTGAGCCCGCTGCCGCCCGCTGAGACCCCAATCTCGTCATGCAAGTGCTCGAGCCGCGCCGCCGGGCAACAGTGCTGACCTGCATGCGTGATGCCCAGCAAATCCACCGACTTCGAGGTCCACCGCAACTGGCTGGCCCTCACCCACTCGCTGCCCGTCCGCGACTGGTACTACGAGGTGAGTGCGTCGCCGCCTGAGACCGCGCGGTGCTGACGGCCGGAATGGAGAACACCTCGGAATGGACCCTCGACTACCCGCCTTTCTTTGCCTACTTTGAATATGCGCTGTCTCAGGCCGCCCGCCTGGTCGAGCCCGGCCTGCTCGACGTCAAGGCGCTTGGCTACGACACCTGGCAGACCGTTTACTTCCACCGCGCCACCGTGATCGTCACCGAGCTGGTCCTGGTCTATGCTCTGCACCTGTACGCTGCCAGCTCCTGCAATCTTGCCCCAGCCTGACGCGTGACAGATACGTCCAGACGGCAAACTCGACAAGACTTGCCCACGCCGCCGCTCTTTCGGTCCTGCTGTCGCCCGCCCTGCTGATCATTGACCACATTCATTTCCAGTACAACGGTTTCCTGTTCGGCATCCTGGTCCTGTCCATGGTCCTGGCCCGCCGGCAGTCGACCTTGTTGCTCAGCGGCTACCTCTTCGCGGCCCTGCTGTGCTTCAAGCACCTGTATCTGTACGTTGCGCCGGCGTATTTCGTGTACCTGCTCCGCGTCTACTGCCTGAGCCCGCAGTCCATCTTCCGCATCCAGTTCCTCAACTGTGTGAAGCTGGGCGTCGGCATCGTTGCCATCTTCGCCGCCGCCTTTGGCCCGTTTGTGTACTGGAACCAGCTGCCGCAGTTGCTGAGCCGTCTCTTCCCGTGGGATCGTGGCTTGACCCACGCGTACTGGGCCCCCAACGTCTGGGCGATATACTCGTTCGTGGACAGGGTTCTGCTGTACCTGGCGCCGTACCTTAATCTGCCGGTTGACCGGTCGGCGGCAACGAGCCTGACTAGAGGCTTCGTCGGAGACACACAGTTCGCCGTTCTGCCGGAGGTGCCCAAACAGGCAACCTTCGCCCTGACCCTGCTCTTCCAGATCATTCCGCTCATCAAGCTATTCCTAAAACCGACATGGGAGATCTTCATCGGCGCTGTAACGCTTTGTGGGTACGCTTCCTTCCTGTTCGGATGGCACGTGCACGAGAAGGCCATCTTGACGGTCATCATCCCGTTCAGCCTTATCGCGCTTAAGGACCGCCGGTATCTCGGAGCGTTCCGCCCTCTCGCCGTTGCCGGCCACGTGAGCCTGTTTCCCCTGCTCTTTACCGCCATGGAATTTCCCATCAAGATCTTGTACACCATCTTCTGGCTGGTAGCATTGCTTTTGGCGTTTGACCGGTTGGCGCCTGCGTACGTATCTCCCACCCACTCTCATTTCCTCATCTCTTTTGAATGCTCTCATAGTCGCCCCATTCGGTCCCCCCCTATTACCTAAGGTGTCATCTTCCGGATTGTTCCACCTGGACTCATTTTCCTTTTCATGCACCTCATTATCAAGCCCCCCCTCGTGACTCTTTTCACTGACAATGGCCTGATCCGATCACACAGTTCCCCACAACCGCGGTTCTTCCTTCTGGACCGCTTCGCGCTGCTGTACATCGCGGTGGCCATTCCACTGATCGCGTACACGTCGCTTGTGCACCAGCTCGTTTTCGGCGCACGCTTCGAGTTCCTTCCCCTGATGTTCACGAGCTCGTACTGTGCCGTTGGCGTCTTCGGCAGCTGGGTCGGCTTCCTGAACGTATACATGACCTCGTGAGAAGAGATGGCAATCGAAACCTACCGATCGTTTTATTCGAGGTCGCTAGGTGATGGGATCAGGTCGAGAGTGCCCCCTCCCTCCCCACCAAAAAAAGGACTGATAAGCTCATATCCTTCTCCTCACTCTTTCTTGATTTGCGGGTGTGTTGATCATGATGTGGCTTGTGACTCCTAGATCGCATCGTCGTGTGGTATCTCGAATCGGCAAGTGAAGGTAACCGTGGGCCATGCCTGTAACCAGGGGAGTGGTCAAGTTTCTGGAGAGCAGCCCGGATCAACCGTGTGGTAAGAATGAAAAAAAGGAAAACTTGTAGCGCAAAGACAGAAGGGGGACAGTTCACCCCACTTTATAAGTAAACAAAATCCTTCCCGCTCCACCAAGAAAGAAAGAGAGAGACGACAAGGAAGGAACTGCAAACAGGTGTCCTCGTCTAAGCGCCCGACGTTGCCGCGCGGCGCGTCCCGCATGAGGCTTGCTCTGCTTAGCTGACTGGTAATAATCCATCCGGGGCGGGCGTACCGGGCTCCTCCAAACGCTCAACGGCCAACGACCCAACCCTCTTCCCCCCTCCCCCCCACCCCCCGGCGAGCCTGTTCTCGCTGCGAGATACTGCACGGCAAATGCAAAAAGCATGCAGCATGCAGGCGAGCGGCGGGCGCGGAAACGCAAGGCCTCCCGCTAGGTGCTGATGCCGGCGGGTGAGAGGGGTCGGCCCGCTGGCTTGGGACTGCAGGCTGACGGGGGGAGGGGGGGAGGGGGGACTTGACTGCACTGGACTGGACTGGACTGGGCTTAATGGGCTGGACTCGCTCGCTCGCTCGCTCGCTCGCTCAGCCCTGTTTTGATCCCTCTGCCTGCCTGCCTGCCCCCTCCCCCTCCCCCTCCCCGCTCGTTCGCATGTGGATCGGATCGGACGGATGGACGGGTGGACGGACGGGGTTGTGACGTACATACATACACACGTCCGCCCCCCGGCGCGCGCGGTGCGAGGGCGGAGAGCCGATTTGTTCGTTTCCCCCATTTTCTTCCCCCTCCATGTTTTTTTGCTCGAGCTTTGTGATTAGGGGTTGTTGCCTTTCGCTGGTGCCTTGCGTGTCTCTCTCTCTCCCTCTCTCTCCTCCTCTTCTCGAGCTCGTTGTTTGTCGCTTGCCTTGCTTATGCTTTTTCGTGGTCGCCTCGTTTTATCCGGAGAGGGTGGAGGACGCGGGTCTCGGGCGGCGGGCGCTTAGCAAGCGACGTCTGACGGTTGGATGGCGGGGGTTGGGCTATCTAGGCGAGTTGGGGCACCGGCACGACCCGGGCATTCGTGAGTTAGGTATAATGGCTTTTTTTTGGGCGTGAGTAGAAGCTGGCCGCAGCCGGCGCCGCAGCCGCCCTTGGCAGAAGGGGGGGATACGTACGTGTGTAGGAGGTTTTGTTTCCTGTGAGGTTTATTGTGACTGAAGTCGGTCCGGCCTTCCTGCCTATGCGGCCTTTTTGGCGAAAGAAACAAACGGCGTTTTTTTCTTTTCTTTTTGGTCGAGTGATGGAAGTGGCGTCCGTGATCACGAGCGCGACGCACGTCGCTGTGGGGCACCGGCCGTGATGGCGTGTCTGTGTGACTTCCAGCACTGGTGATCGTGAGGACCTGGATGCCTTTCTTTTCTTTCCGGGAAGCTCACGCGTGGGATAGGTTCGGTGGTGTTGGCTGTGGGAGTGCGCAGTGACGGGTGAGGTTCTTCAGCTGTTCCAGTCCGCCGGATGAACTATACTGCAACCGGAATTGCTCTCCTCACTTGAAGAGGTAATGCGTTTCTTCAAAATTTGGTTAGATTGTTGGATTTACGGCTCGGCGTAAGTAATGTGCACCCCCCAAATTTTCGTCGAGAGCTCAAACAATCTTTGGGGTTTGGAAGTCATGGCTCTTTGCGTTAATTCCTAGCCTCCAGACGAGCACGACATTGACTCAGTACTACGGTTTTCTCGAGTGGACGGGCACCTTGTCTCATGAAATGACAAACGCGTTGTCAAACCTATCAAAGAATAAAAAAAAAGGCTGAAGATTTATCACACAGCGTAAAAACTTCTAAGGCAGCTAAGGCGACATAGATGAGTTGAGGAACCAAGGACTGTTGAACCTGTTACCCTAGTTAACAATTGTGGCAATGAACATACGTACCCGTGCATACGTTTGTTTAAGCAGATGTGGATAGAGGTCCATATGTAGGTGAGGATACTTTGATGCATCTGGTGGATTCTGAGTAGATCATGGTCTGGACAAAGAATACATTATTGTTAAGCCCAAGCATTATTACATGTAGGAGTGGTTAGAGGAAGGGATGTTCCGCGGGAAAAGAGCGGAACCGTTTGCGGAAGTAAAGGCAACAGGCACGTGCTAGGTTTCAAAGTGTGGGTTTGGATAAATTCAATGATAAACTCTTTTCCGAGACATAGGACTAGTTATCAAGTCTATTTTTTAGGTTCCATATGTCCAACCAGCGGTTCTTGACTGCACCGGCTGATGCACAAAAGTGCTACTACGAAGATCAGACACAGACCCGGCAGAAGGCAGGGTTTCGTTAAGAGGTCTGTACAGTCACAAGATGAGGTGGACTTTCCGGATAAGCGATTGTTCCAATATCAACTAACCCCTAAGTGCTTTTCGGCAAATAATCATTTGTGGATCCGGCCTCGCATAATGACAACTGTCAGTAAGGAACTTATCAAAGGCATAGCCGAAAGCGGTCTGCTATACCAATGCCATGGTTCAGTAAATGAGCAACTGCGCTGAAACAGACGATTAAAGTGCTCTTGTCATCACGCGGAATTACTTACGAAAAAATTAAATCCGGAGCCACGGTCTGAAAGTACAGAGTAGGACAACCCGAGGCCAATAAGGCATATATTGTCTTAATGTTCCGCTCAATCCTTTCACGATAAGCTGTTATAACTGAGATGTGATACATCTGAAGAATGAGATGAAAACTGAAGATATCAAGAGGGGAGAAGAGCTTAGATTCAACGAAGCTTGAAATCAGAACGCAAGTCAATGTAGTCCCTGGGAGAGCTTGGACCATCTGGTATGGAAGAGGGGAGTGTGTGCTTTGGAGCAGTATCCCCCAAGCCCGGTTCATCACTTGCTCAAAGGACGGACGTGATTAGCATGTGGTGGACGTATACTTCACGCTTGTTGTACTTGAATTGAAGTCTGAAAAATGCTGGCACATCGGATGGGGGACCGGGGTGGTTCCGCGCCCACCGCCTGCAATCGAAGCGGACGATCCCTCGCCCGACGATTGATGCCACGGAAGGGGGCACAGTATCAGGCTTCAAAAAAAGTCTGCAGTGCCAGAGCTACCAGTGCTGACGCAGGACGTTTGCTGGGACTCAGCGTGTCTGAAATGACCTGGCAGCTGCCGTTCGGGACCAGATGCTGGCGGCGAGGAAGATATGGGCGCAGTGATGGGTGTGTCACCGGACTGCACTTGGCTGCAGATGCGGCTGAAGTACCAAGCCGAGCACGGGCCGGTTGGATCGGGGGATTCGTGGACAGTGAGGCGTGTTGGAAGCAGCTGGCAGGCTGGCCAGCATCTGCAGCCGGGGCTTGGTGACGAAGCACGCACTCGGTTGCTCTCGGGGAAAATCGAGTAGGGGGAGCTGATCTTCAGGCGGACCGGTCGCGCTGCCACGTCGGCCCGGGGCGCAAAAGCAGGGCGCGGCTCGAATCCGCAGCCGGCGCCGGTTCGAACGAGCCCAAACACGAGGGGTGCAGCGGGGCGGGGTGGGTGGTTTGCCGGGGGCAGCGGAAGGGCAGGTGCTGGTGGGTATGCTTTCGCACATCTGGCAGGTCTAGCGCGCGTGCACTGCAGCATGCCGCCAAGCCTTCCCGGTCCTTAACTCTCTCCGCCGCGCAGACCTACCTTTCTGCTGCTCACCCAACCCGCTGCAAATCCAAACTCTTTCCTCTCCTCCCCACTCCTCCCTTACGCTCGACACCCACAACGCCACCACCCCACGTCGCGCCACCGCCAGAGCCCGGCCTGCTGCATGCTCCCACGCGTCGGGTGCTCGACTACGCGTTCCCAAAACGTCAATTTATCGACTTCGCCGACGTCGCCGCGATACACGCTCGCCCCACCGCGCTCCGCGCGCTCCGCCTGTCTTTGTCGTCGCCGGGGTCGCAACACCATCCCCCATTGGTCTCACGCATACTTTCTGCGTCCTGGACCGCTCCCATCTGCCACCGCCGAGCTCAAGTCCGCATTGCGGCCACTCGTAGGGCTGAGACGCGCTGCCGACTGCTTGAGAACCCGCTGTTCCTGCCGTGGGTGGCCGCCTTCAGCTTGCCGCCGACATGGTAGGCTTCTGTCCCCTCTATTTGCGCGCAGCGAGACACTTAATTGGCCCAGGTCTTCTACAAAAGGGCCCCGGTGCCCTCGGTGCCGGACCCAAACATCCGCGACGAAAATACCACGGTGCGTATACGGGCGGGACACGGCTGCACAGAGAGGGAAACTGACTCTACGCGCAGGTCTGGATGATCAAGGCTACAGGCGAGATATTCACCGAGTATGACAAGTACACGAACAGGTAGGCCGCCCGCACTTTTTTTCCTTCGGCGTGACGTAGGCGGACCATGCTAACACACGTCAGGTTGGACTTTTATCGCAAGGTGAGCTTCGCAGAGCTCTCGTACCATCGCCGCGACCGCCACTGACCCCGCGCAGAAGCAATTCACGAACCAAATTACTGGCCAAGGCAACCTTTCCTTCTTTGACGCGTTAGAGGCAGAGGTGGGCATACCTAGTGCTTTCGGCTTGTCGCGCAAGCTGACCAGACACAGGACGAAGATGCTCGTGAAATCAGGAGTATATTTCCCGGACCTTTGCGGTTTCAAGTATGCCGGAAGGTTCACCATTCGACAATTCCCCGCCTCGAGGAGCTGGTGACTCGCGTCCACGCCGATTTGAAGGACGACTACTATCCCGGTGAGCATGTCATTGCTCAGATCGACGAGAGTGCGGACAAGCGCCAGCCCGGTGTCATTCGCGATAAGATCACGTTTTCGCCGTCCGTAGACATAAGGAGCCACCCGACACTGCACCAGCCGCCACTGTCCCGTTACTTTGTCACCGTGCAGCACGAGGATGGCCAGTCCAATGATATGCTTCTGGATAGCAAACGGCTGTCAAGGGATCGCAGAACGTACTCGAGGTCAATCTTGCGAAGCTTTATCAGAAACATCGCCCACAGCGAGAACTACAAGGGTGCGCCGTGGCAAGTGAAACCGGAGCTTGTCCAGCAGTTTAAGCTACCCGAAAAGGTCCCATACGCTTTGACCGCACAAGGAATTGCAGAAGCCAAGAGAAACGTCATGAAGAACGAAAACACAACTTTCTTCAATTACTACCGGGGCCCAGGTAATGAACTCCAGCGCCAGCCTCCACAGACCGTCGCTTTTCAACAAACCATGTTCCCTCCACCCCCACCCGCCACTGGCGTGTTCAGACCAGGACCCGGCGTTCCAGCTCCACCTCCGTTCCAGCAACCTCTAGGCCCCAACGGTACTCCACCCATCCCGATGAATGGTCAATACGGCCCACCTCAGCATCAAATCACCATTCCCTCCCGGCCGCCACCCGCTCACGCCCCGCCGCGGCCGGCTCCCATCAAGTACCCCATAGAGGATCTTCTCATCCAGCCTAAACGTAACGGACTCCAGCGACCGGCGCTCAAATTCTTGTCCGATGATGTCCCTGAAGGCGCCGAGCCTCCAGCGGAGCCGCTCGGCATTGAGATGAAGTCTGTAGGAGATCTCTTGTTCGTTTGGCAGACTCTCAACGTTCATGCCGAAGTCTTTATTCTGGACTCATTCACCGTGGATGACTTCATTGAAGCGCTTGGTTACCACGGAGATGCTACGGGCTGTGAGCTTCTTGTTGAGATGCACTGTGCTGTCTTGAAACAGCTGGTGGATGAAAAGGGCCACATCAAGGTCCTTTCGGATTTGGCTTCCGAGTTCTCCCAGGACATTGAACCGGAGGAGGAGGAGGAGGAGGAGGAGGCCGAAGAAGATACCAAGTCACCAACGCCAGCCCGCTCGGAGACTCCACCTGCCAGGCGTACCCGCGCAAGCTTGAGCAAGTTGCAAGCTCAAGAACTGGCTGAGCCGGAGCCGGAGAAAGAGGCTGCGCCCGAGAAGACTAACCGTGCGTCAGAATTGCTTTCCCAATTTGACTGGATCGATCACCTGGCGCGACGCAGCTTCATGGATGGAGGTTGGCAGTCGATTTTGGTTGGTGCGCTGCGCCAGGCATCCCTCAATCCTCGTCGCAAGGAGGTTTGCGAGAAGATCCTTGCTCACCTTGTGCCCTCGGACTTGGATCCTGACCCCGAAACCGTCGCCCTTCAGTACAACACACTGGACATCAACTTCCGCATTGCCATTCTGGGCATCATAACACAGTACGCCACCTTCACGGACGCTGTTCGCACCTACATGCAGACCTGCAATGTCAACATGACCGCAATCCGAAACCAGAAGATGGAACAGCAGAAGAAGCGGAAGGAGTACCAGGCAGATCTGGCCCAACTGGAGCAGAAGAGAAAGATGGATTATCCAGCAACTTTGTCTGTCTCGCCCCCTGCTGAAACCAATGGCGATGTCAGCATGTCTGGTGTCACAGAACCCGACACCCATGCTGAGCATGAAGGCGGGGAAGACGAGGAGGGCGCCCGCCGCCTCCGCCGCGCCAACAGCCGCAAGCGGAAACACGAAGATGAGACTACCCGGAAGGAGAGGGAGCGTAAGGAGAAGGAAGAGGCCGAGAGAGCCAAGCAGAGGAACGCCTATCGCGAGCTGCTGAAGAAAATCGACAAGACGAATGATGCTATCAGGACCTGCGAGGCGGAAATCAAGAAATTCGACGAGGAACTCCGAGAGAACCAGTGCCAGCAATTACGGTGTCTTGGCAAGGATCGATTCTGCAATACCTATTGGTGGCTCGAGCGATGGGGAATGCCACTCGGTGGCCTTCCTACCAGTTCCACTGCTGAATATGGCTACGTCAACGGTCGCCTTTGGATCCAGGGACCGGATCCTCTTGACAAGCCTCTTCTGGAACACGAAAACTCCGAAGATGAGAGGGAGTACAAGGCACTCACTGGCATGTCTAAGAAGGAACGCCGCGATGTGGAGGAAGGCCCCGTGCACTTGACCGACTCGATGCAATGGGGTTACATCGACAACCCTGAAGACGTACAGAAGATCCACGAATGGCTGGATGACCGTGGCCACCGTGAGTTGAAGCTTAAGAAAGAGCTCGGCATGTGGCAGGACTCGATCATTGAGTACATGGTCAACTGGAAGAATCACCTCAGCGAGGTCCAGGCCCAGAAGACGGCCGGTGAGGACACGACAGGTATCCAGACCAGGAAGAAGACTTACACGGAGAATGACTCATCCAAGTACTGGTGTCTCAAGTGGGAGAATTCCTACGCCCTGGATCACTTGGAGCATCTTCACTCGCAGCAACCGCCGCCGAAGACGAAGGCAAAGAACTCCCGCGCGAAGAAGGGTGCCCGTTGATTTCGGTTCCAATCGCGATACTGCAGCTTCCACACGAGTAATGTTCTGATCAAGCTTACGCTGTCCTGAACGACAAAATGCCTGGACACATTGCAAAAGTTACAACGGCTATGGCGCACTCTGCATGTTGTCTTGCGGCTTCTCCTAGTGCGCAGACTGGGCTCATGTGTACGAATGACTGATGAGCGGGATGCGACACTACTCGGAGCACCTCGGGTCCTGTTTTATTATTTTGATCTAGCTTCTCTAGAAGCTCGGTTTCGCTTGAAAGTGGCATCCCCTGGCTGCAACTGTTTTCACTGCTTCCTGCGATGCGTCTATACCCTGGCCGATGCCATGATTAGGTCCGGAGGTGACGGCGCTTCATCCACCTTCCCCCCCAGGGATTGATCGAGCGGTTATATGAGCGCAGCTTTCTATTCATCTTGTCCTTTCTTTTGCTATTATTATTACTTTGTTTTCTCATGGCGGCATCTCACAGGCGTTGCAGTGCGGACTGAATGTGGGTGGGCTTCTCAGAGATGTCTCATGCATAGTATGGGAGGCTGAAGGCTGGTGTTAGCTATTTGGCGATGGTGCTCTCGGCGCTCTGGTGCACATCGTGGCGGGGTCACTGATGAAAAGATTTCATATATGTTCTGTATTCTCCCTCTTCATTTCCCTTCACCTTTCCAGAGCCGGCAGGATATCCTAGGTGCTTCTTCAGGAGGAATGGGCTTCGGTATGGTTCCGACGCACAAGGCTGCTGATCAGGCTCCTTTCAGCGGCTGCATGTACATTAGATCCCGCGCTCGAGCCGACGAGCCGAGCGCGTTTGCATTCAATGAAAGACGGAGTGGAAATGAGGCGAGGCGTTTGCAGCCCGTGACGTCGCGTGTCGAGTTGCATGGAACGAGGCTAATGTTAGGGCTGGCCTTGCGACCGGAGCGCATCCCCCACACGCCGACCTCAACTCATCGCAGCCTTGGAGCCTCCGCCTCGATGCGCCCAGAGCAACTCTTGCTATCTCACTATCCCCATATTCATAGCGCTTCCTCGAGCCATCAGCATGGTGGCCAACGGTGCGCGTAAGGGTAAGTTGCGCCGCTCGACCCCGGTCGCGTGTCCGACCGTCACCTCCGTGAAAGCTGAGGCCTGACTTTCGATCCGCCAGGCACCAGGCAGGGCCTGGTCGACGCCCGCGCCTACGATGGCATATTCAGCGACAAGGAGAAGAAGCCCGCGACCTTCAAGCTCAGAAGGTCCAATGTCAAACAGACGCAGCCAGGCAACTGGAAGGAAAGCGAGATAACCGGTACGTCGCAACCAAGCACCCTCGGCTGCGCCGCAACCAAAGCTAACCCCAGCCTTGCTTTCGCAGACTCGACCGGAAAGAAGATCGAACCTCCGTCCGCACCTTCGTCCCCGCTCGTCAACCAGCTCGATGAGAAGACGACCGCCGCGTTCCCGACGAACCGCCCCTTGGACGACCAGCTCGATACCGTGCAATGCCGCCACTGTCGCCGGCCCGTCCTGCGCACCGCCGCGAAAGACCACATCAAGGAGTGCTTGGACAAGAAACAGGCGAAGCTGAAGAAGAAGAAGGAGGCCAAAGAAGCGAAAGAGGCGGCGATCCGGCGCGAGAAGGGCATCGAAGACGACGACGACGGACCGCCGAAGAACGCGCGCAAGAGTTCCAAAGCGGCGCTCGACGGCGAAGGAGCCAAGAAGAGCAAAAAGCGCAAGGCGGACGGCGACGCGGAGAAGGCGCCGGCCAAGAAGAAGAAAAAGGACGAGCCCAAGGCGAAGGTGCCGAAGCCCAAGGGGCCCGTCGACGTGGAGAAGCAGTGCGGCGTGCTGCTGCCGAACGGCTCCATGTGCGCCCGCAGCTTGACGTGCAAGTCGCACTCGATGGGCGCGAAGCGCGCGGTGCCGGGCCGCAGCCTGCCGTACGACATGCTGCTGGCGCAGTACCAGAAGAAGAACCAGGCCAAGCAGCAGCGCGCCGCCATCGACGCCAACGCGCCGCTCGCCGACGACTTCGACAACCACGGGCCCATCGACTCGGACGAGGAAAAGGACGCCATCATGGCCGCCGTCGCGCGCTCGCGCCCCGCCCCGCTCGTCGCCCGCCCCCTCGTCTCCATGCAGAGCAAGTACCGCAACATCCGCATCAAGGAGATGCTGCAGAGCGCCATGGGCGGCACCCGCGGCGCCGGCCTCTTCTCCACCGGCCTGCCGCCCGCCCATGCCCATGCCCACGCCGCCGGCCCGCACCACCACCACCCCCCGCCGCCGCACTCGGCCGCCACCATCGACGGCATGGCCACCAGCATGGGCGCGCCGCGCCCCCCCGCGACAAACTTCCTCAGCGGCATCTTCGGCCCTCCCGACCAGAGCTCCATGTTCGCCGGCTTCATGGGCGGCGGCGCGGCGGGCGGCCCCGGCGACGGCACGACGATGGGCATCGACGGCGGCGGCGGCGCCGGTGGTGCTGCTGCCGGGCTGGCGGCCAGGCGGCAGGCGAGCATCGGCGGGCATGGCCCGAGACAGATCCTGCCGGGGCAGCTTCCGGGCCCGCCGAGCAGGAAACAGAGCGTCAGCGGCGTGGGTGCCTAGGAGCTGATGAGCTAATGAGCCGCCGCTGCTGCTGCTGCGAGCAATCGATGTTTGATTTCGATTTGCTTCTTCTTCTTTTTTTTTTTGCATTTGCCTCCTGTTTCGGGAGCGTGGGTTAGGGAGAACAAAGGCGGGACTTTTTGCTTTTGCTTTTGGCTGATTGGTCGGATGGAGACCTACGGACGGATGGATGATGGGATGGATGGATGGGCGGTTATACCTCTGGAGTTCATGGCTGTGTTCGTTCTTTTCTATCTCGATCACGGGAGTTCACTGGATGCTCGTATAGTGGCTTGTCTTGGATGTTACTCTTTCTTTTTATTTTATTTTTTTCTCGCTCTGCGACTAAGGAAACAGTCGTTTACTGCGGTATTGTTGTGAGGTGGGTATTGTGCGGATTTTTGCTGAGCTTGAGGCAAGTTTGAGCGTGGAAGAGTGGGCAACAGCTTGTGGCCAGGCATGCATGAGATACCCGGAATGATGAATGCTTGATCGAAGGACCTGGATATTGCTGCCCTACGCCAAGTGTAGCGTTCTTTGTGAGGTCATTGATGTGTGGTAGGTATTATTTAATATGTGATATAGCTCTGTCGTCTGTTGTTTATGACCAGGGCATCCGTGCCGTTCAACTGCAGCGCTCCAAGGAGGGATGCTCTGGCGGTTATGACTTCCGGAGGACTTGTCTTTCTTTTTCCGGACGTTCGTTTTGACCAATTGCGCAGCTTTTGTCTACGGCGGGCGAAACAACCTTCTCGCGCAAATCGCGTCCTACCTCTCCATCGCCACGCGCCTCGTACCTGTCTTTGCTTTACCACGGACAACGAAAGAAAGTCAACAACATGCGGCGACGCACGAACAAAAGACGACGACTGCTCCTCCTTGCATCGCCTCAGCAGTGACGACAAACATCACCGAGCTTTCACGAGTCCTCCCTTCTGCTGTTTTGCCCCGGTTGTGCTTTGCTGCCTGCGGGCGTGTTGGGCGAGACGGTCGGCAACTACAGAGGGGTGGGGGCGCTGACTGACAGCAAGAACAGAGATCGGAGCGGGGAGATGCAAGGAGGGTAGAGCGTCGTTTTTGAAGTTTCGCCCGTCCCGTTTTTGTTTCCTTCTTTCGTCTTGTTCCCGTTACCTCCTCCACCTCGTCTTTTATTCTTGTCCTATCACCGTCAGCCCTCGGTCCTCTACTGTTCGCTTTTCTCTTTTCTGCTCTACCGCTTTCTTTTCGCTCCTTCCTCTCGCTCGTCTTTATCTTTTTCTTTCCTTTCACCCACTCTCGACTCCTGCTTATCCCACCGCCGCACCTCCCTAGTCCCTCCTTTCCCCTCCTTCGCAAACCGCTGCCGCCGCCGCCGCCGCCGCCGCCGCCGCCGCCGCTCTAACCCCCCTCCTTACCTAACCTCCTCAATCGACACCACTCAGCCCCAGCTCCTCCCCACCCACACCCCGCACACATTCCTTCCTTCCCTCCCTTCCTTCCTCCTCCTCCCCCCTCCCCCCTCCCCCTACCCTTTCCATTCCCCCTCCCCACCCCCACCCACCCCGCAGCCACCCCTCATACACCCGCGCCCATGACGACAAAAAAACACGCCCACAAGCTCTGGAAGCCGGCAACAAAAACCGGCTAGTGACAGCGCTGTACGCATTTGTAGTTTTCAATCGGAGAAGGCGCGTTGAGGAAGGGCTGCGAGGTGGTCGGTGGAGCCTGGCGTCGTCGTCGTCGTCACTGGCGTGTTGTGCTGTGGTGGGGTTGGATTTTGGGTTTTTGGAGGAGGAGAAGGAGGGGGAGGGGTTGTGGGTGGGTGTGTGTGTGGGTGGACGGCTGGGCTGGGCTGACCTGGGTGGGTGGGTGGGAGGCAAAGGGGTGTGGCGGTGGTTCGGTTCGGTTCGGTTCGGTTTGTTGGTGATGGAGGGTGAGGAGTGGATGAGGACGGGAGTGCCGGTGGATAGGCGCGGAAGGAGGAGGAGGGTGGTAGGGAAGATGAAGAAGAAGAAGGGAGAGGGAGGGGGGAGGGAGAGGATTTGTGTGTGAGTTGGAGGTGAGGAGTGGCGGCGGCGGCTGTGGTTGGTTGAGCGGTGGAGGGCGTGAGGAGGAGGCAAGGTGGATGGCTTGACATGCCCGATGATGAAAACAAGCCAAAGTCGCAGACAACCCGGGCCGGTCTGTCTCATCCTTTCTTTCGGAGAGGTGGGAGGGCTTGTCGTCGTCAGGTTCGTCGATGTGAACCAGAGAGCTAATTTGAGGGCACAAACTCGATACATTCTGTTGCTTCCAGGAGTAAAACAGTCGATAGGGTTATCATGAATATAATGAAGCAAACTTTTTCCTAGCAACGATCTAACCCAATTCGAGCAAATGCCCAATGTCCTGCTTTTATTCCGGTAGATCTAACAGCTTGGAAAGCGTTCTACATATCTACGCGATAGCGATTCATCATCGTCGGTTCCGGGCAAAAAAAAAAAAAACGAAAGATGCTCAAGTATCCTTCACCCAGCTGTCATCGTCCATCTTCCCTTCATTCTTCCCGCCCTCCATCGCCCACGTCTCAACCAGGCCAGCCTTGGGATCCTCATCCGGCAAGCCCATGCTCCTACGCACCTTCAGCACCTCCTCCCGCATGCGCATCGTGCACTCCTTCCTCAGCTCCACCGCCTCGCTGCCGTACTTCAGCCCCTCGCTCAGCACGCCCAACCCCACCTCCCCCAGCGCCCCCTTGCCCTCCTCCTCCCCGGCGGCGGCGGCGGCCCGTCGTTGTTCGCCATCGCGCTCCTTCAGCCGCCTCCAGCGCGCGCGCAGGTCCCCAAAGACGCTGTCGACGTCGACGCGCTCGCCAAAGGTGACGCTGACCGTCTTGCCCGGGCGCGGCAGGAAGCGCGGGAAGGTGCGGCCCTCGTGCATGACCTGCTGCGGCCCTTCGACCCACATGGGCACCACGTCCGGGCAGTGCGGCTCGCTCTCGAGGATGAGCCGCGCGACGCCCCACTTGAAGTAGCGCATCGTGCGGTCCTCCTTCTGGTGCACCTTGCCCTCCGGGAAGATGTGCACCCAGCCGTGCCGCCGCGAGGCGTAGGCCGCCGGCGCGGGGAACGCGTCGTCGCCCGTTGTGGTGTAGGTCAGGGCGGCCGAGGTGAAGGGGTCGGGGATGTCTGGGGCGGCGGCGGTGGAGTCATGGCGCTGGATGGTCGGTGGTGGCGGCGCGGAGAAGGGGGCGCGGGACAGGAGGCGGATGGCTTGCGTTATGGTGGGTTGGAAGAGCCCGCCGTGGGGAGAGTGCGCGAGGCGGTGGCACGGAAGGGTTTGGCCAAGGGAGAAGAAGAGGGAGAGCGCCCTGGCGTGGGTGCGGCGTTAGCGGTGCCCTGCGTGTTCCTTGGGGTGGCTGGGTGGTGCGTACTTGTTTGGGAATGCGAGATCATGGCTGGCGAGGCTCCAGCGCAGGTTGTCTGGATTGAACATGTAGCGGAGCGGTAGCGAGCCCCATATCAGCGGGTCATCCAATCTGAATGGCGGAACAGATGCGCCAGTTAGCTGGAAAGTCCAGGGGCGGTATGCAATGAACCGCGAAAAGCGTCAGGGCGTACATCATACACAGATACGTGGTTGGAAACTGGAGATGTGGGAGAGCTTCCCGTCAGCGGGTTGTTTTGTCTGCAATGGACTACCGTGTCGCGGTGCGCGAAACTCACCTGTGACTAAACCCCTTTGGCGTCCCTGGACGTCCTTGCGCTCGTCGAGCAGCTGGAGGAACTTGTCCATGCCATTGACCTCGAGGTTGCTGAGGCCAGCCAGGAATCCACGGCTCAACAGGCCCACGACGCCCATAACAGCCACGGAACCGCATCGCCATGGCAGGCTTGGAGCCGCAGGTTGCTCCTCAGGCGCCATCGCGGTTTACACCCGGCGCATCAAAACATAGACCAGCGGAAGGAGAGGAAGAAGAGGAAAAGAATGTGGGCTGAGGGGCGGAGTTTGTCGCAGAGTTGTTGAGCCCTAGGATTTTCAAAAGCGAACATGGATTGACATGGTCCGAACGGGTCAGGGCAACGCGCCTGTGGGGAGCTTGGACTCGCACACGCGCGCCGGCTTCCTCTCCGCCTTCTCCGTCAACCGAAGCCCGCTCCGCCGCCCCAGGAAGGAAGTCCTGGCCGTCGCTCGTCGTCATCGCCGGTTCCTGACACGCGCGGGACGCTTCTACTAGCCCGCCGCCCGCCGCCTGCCGAAACGCCAACCGCTCTTTTCCAGCTGTCGCAGCCGGAGCACCACCGCGCTGGAGCTGCGTCGACCTGCACAACATGTCGCACAGTACGGGAGCAATGCCGTCTTCGCCTTGGAACCAAACGCTGACTTGCAAACAGGCAAGCGCAACACCTCTCTCGCCTTTTTCACCTCCTATGAGCGCGAGCAGCTCAAGTCGACCTGGGGCACCGCGCGCACACGTCTGTCGCGCGATTCATTCCTACCCTTCTCGTCTTGCAAGCTATGCCTGCTTCCCTCCCGCGATCCCGTTGCCTGTGCGCATGGCGACATCTTCTGCCGCGAATGCGCCATGAACAACCTGCTGGCCCAGCGCAAAGAGATAAAAAGGTTGGAGAAGGAGGCCGAGCGGAGAGCAGGGGATGAGGCCGAAGATAGAGTGAGACAAGAAGCGGAAGAGGAGAAAAGAGCTATTGAGGACTTCGAGAGAGTCCAAATGGGTCTTGAGGCGAAGGGCATGGGCGGCACGATCGTGGGAAGGGAAGCAGGAAAAGTCATGGTCGAGAGGGTGGTCGAAGGTGCGGATGGGAACAAGGGCGTGAAGAGAAAGTTCGAGTTCGACGAGGAAGAAGTCATGAGGGTTGCACGGGAAGAGCGAAGCAAAGTACGGAAGGCGCTGAGTGAAGAGAAGGTCCGTCTTTCCCTGCTTTTCTTCCTATTCTCTCGCCCTGTCGGAAGCACAGGGCTGTTCTGACTGACAATGTGACAACAGCGCGAAGCTATTTCCAAGTCGACATTACCCTCCTTCTGGGTTCCTTCACAGACACCTGACACCAACACCGCCGACAACGGATCTTTGCATGCCATAACAAAGCAGGCGAAGCTGAACCCGATATGCCCAGGCTCCTCTGATGAAGAACCTCATGAGTACTCACTGAAGACCCTGACGACCTTGGATTTCACCGAGGAAAAGGACGTGAAGGGCGGTGATCCGGTGCGCAGTTGTCCGGCTTGTCGCAAGGCTCTCACCAACGCCACCAAGGCAATGATGGGAATTCCTTGCGGCCATGTGTTGTGCAAGCCCTGTACTTCCAAGTTTATGACGCCCCATAACGAGGCGGATGCGCACGATCCCACCGCGGAATTTGGCGTCATCAGATGCTATGTATGCGAGATTCCGTTGACACCGGAAAAGAAGTCGAAGAAGGATAAGGCAGGCAAGAAGAAGGAGAAAGACAAGCCCAAACCTGGGCTAGTAGAGATCAAGAGCGAGGGCACGGGCTTCGCAGGCGGCGGCAAGAACATGGTGCAGAAGCAGGGCGTGGCGTTTCAGTGCTAGCGCGTTCGGGCAGTCGAGTGCCCCAGTACCGGGCTTCATTAACCCTGAGGCTCTTGGATGACGTAGTTGGCCCTGTACAAATGGCATGGAGCAGCCCAAGCACATCTACCTTCCATGTCAGGCATGTCGATCCTCTAGCCAGATCTGTATTCGAGCGTCGACTTGCAAGTCGCTTGAGTCACACTCCGATGGCAACGGGTCTAGAGCCAGCTGAATCGGGATTGCTACATGAGAAAACTGCGAAATCGGTTGACGAAGCGCAGGGAAAGACGCATATGTATTCGATAAAGAAGACTGACAACGCGTCAAAACAAAGGCTTGACCTTCCCGACCATGTTGCAACACGAAGCGAGCCGTCATCGCCGAGTTAGCCTGGTGGCGACACAAGGCCTCAGTCCGTGAAGAGGTCGCGCGTGCAGCCTCAAGGCAGTTACACAGCTGCAGCTATGCCGAAATTATGATTCGGGCTGGACAGCACTGCAGGTCCAGAATGCGACGTGTGCTCTGGCAACGGCAAGCGCCGTGCGTGTGGCAGCCCGGGCAACATGCAGCGGAAAATATGATGCGTTTGACTGTGCAGAGGGAAGGCGGCGGAGAGCGGAAAGCAAGCGGCGGAGGTGCCGGCGGCCCTCAGCGGCATGCGGCGGCAGCGCTGGGCAGGGAAACCGCAATGGCGATAGCGCCAGGCAGCCGTAAGGCGGCGGCAACGCGCGCGGCGGGCATGCTGGTGGTGTCCAGGGTCCGTGGTGTCGTCATGCAGCGCAGGCCTCGACCGGACCCGGCCACGCCGGAGGTCGCGCGCGCTCGCATGAGGCTGGCCGGTCCCCGGGCGGCAGCGCTTGAGGAGGTTGATGTTGAGTTAGGCTTGCGGTCCTAAAGGCGTGCCCAAACGCGGCCACTAAGAAGGGTGGCTCAGGCTTGGCCGGTGGCAGGGGTGCTGCAAGGCGGCAGGCGCGGGCATAAAGGCCGGCCCTCGCTCGCAGCTGGGTGCTGCGCCAGAATCGCCTTGCCCATCTCTCGCGCGCAGCTTAAGTCCGCTTTCGTCCGGGTGCTGTATACACGCCCAGCGCTGCTGTTCTGTCGCATCGCCCGCTCCGCGCCAAGCTCGCAGCCGGCGCAGCTACACCGACGCCCTCCGTCCCGGTCTCTCGTCTCGGGCGGTCGGGGGCCCACTTTACTGGGTGTTGCGCCGAATCACCGCCTCCGCATACCCACGCAGTCGGCGTACACTAGCGCGCGCCCTCGCTCCGTCTATAAGTTTCGGTGTGTCTTCGCGTTTTAATATGGAGGGCCCGGAGGACTCATACGCCCCACGCTCGCCCGATCTCTCAGCCTACGACCACGGCCAAGCCGATCCCGAGCCACTGCACCCCCAACACCAAAAGTATCGCGGCTCCATTTCGCACGCGCCACCTCTGTCACCCTACGCGCCGCCCCCGAACCCGGCCGGCGCTTATAACCCGCCCACCGGCTACTTTACACCCCGCAACAGCATCTCCTACCCACCACCCCCCATGGCCGCCCAGATGAAGTTCGAAGGTGAGGACGGCCAGCAGTGGTCGCCGCTCTACTCCGTGCCCAGCACCCTCAAGACTGAGACCATGGAGCCAGGTGATCTCATGGATGCCAATGGCGGCATGATCAAGTCCGAGGCCATGGAGCAGGCCCCGGGCGTCGCCGAAGGCATTGAGGTCAAGACCAAATTCCCTGCCGCGCGCATCAAGCGCATCATGCAGGCCGACGAAGACGTTGGCAAAGTCGCCCAAGTCACGCCCCACGTTGTCGGTAAGTCTCAGCCCTACTTGCGACTAGCCTTGGTAGCAGCCCCGCCCGCTGACATCGCATGCAGCTAAGGCCCTCGAGCTCTTCATGATCTCGCTCGTCACCAAGGCCGCCACCGAAGCCAAGAACCGCTCGTCGAAGCGCGTCTCGGCCGCCCATCTCAAGTCGGCCGTGCTGCAGGACGAGCACTTCGACTTCCTCAACGAGATTGTCAACAAGGTCTCGGATGCGCCCGCCCCCGTCGACCGCGGCGGTTCGCCCGAGGAGGGCGAGGGCAAGAAGCGCAGGGCGGGCCGCAAGAAGCGCAAGGACAGCAACGACTTTTAACGACGACGACACGACCGCTCCTCCTCCTCCCCTCTCCCCACAAACGATAGAACTTTTCCTTCTTCTTTTAGCGACTAAGGGTTATTGCTGGCTACACGGGCATGGCATGGTGGGACAAGGCATCGCTTCAGGTCATACACATACCTGTCGCTTTTGCATTCGGCGCAGCAGGAGTATTTGGGGGAAAATTCTGGGCGGACAAAGTTTCTGGATGCACGGGATACCGGCGCAATCGCTTTCGATTGTGTGCTGTAACGTTTATTTGCATGGCGATGGAAATGCTTCGGCCCTTAGCACACAGGCCAGTGGAATGACAGTCGAACACCAGTTTCAGCTGGATGCCAAATCCAGCAACTCGACCAGCCAACAAGGTGTCGGGGATTGCAGCGAGCTGCGTGACTAAGCGGGCCGAGGTGTTCCAGGATCGACGCTGAAGCATGACCACCTCTCACAACGCCCGCTGTGACTGACCCTGCAGCTGCGCGTCTCGCACCCTCCTACGCGTCGCCGGCGCACCTGATCAACACCGTAGCTTCCGGGCTGCGTTGCGCGTGACAGGCAGCCTTCATCTCCATATCCCTCTCGTCGCCAATTCTTCGTCTGATCTCGCCGCTTTCACCTTTTTCGCCATGTCCAAGGCTACTTTCGCCATCATCGCCGCTGCAGGCGCAGCCACCGGAGCTGCAGCGACCGCAGCCTTTTACTCGAGCAAGAAAGAGGTCCCGGTGGTCCCTGTCAGTGCTTCATCCAGCGGCGCCGCACCACCGGCACCTGTCCCGGGCTATCCTACCGCAAAGTCTCTCGCTACCGCACCCGTCGATCCCAACGGTCTTTTCCAATATGGCTTCCCCGGGCCCGTCAACGATCTCCGCGCCGCGAAGTCGCTCACGTCCTCGTTCAACCGGCAGACGCGCAACCCGGACTGGGTCGCCGAACACATCACTCCCGAGTCGCTGGCGACGCACAACGGCGACCGCAAGCACAGCTCCTTCGTCGAGGACGCGGCCATCCCGGAGAAGTTCCGCGCGAAGCTGAAGGACTACTTCCGCAGCGGCTACGACCGCGGACACCAGGTGCCGGCGGCGGACGCCAAGTGGAGCCAGGAGGCCATGGACGCGACCTTCGCGCTCAGCAACATGTGCCCCCAGGTCGGCGACGGCTTCAACCGCGACTACTGGGCGCACCTCGAGGACTTTTGCCGGCGCCTGACGCACCGCTACCCCAGCGTCCGCATCGTCACCGGGCCCCTGTACCTGCCGCGCCGCGAGCCCGACGGCAAGTGGCGCGTCAGCTACGAGGTCATCGGCAGCCCGCCCAACGTCGCCGTGCCGACGCACTTTTACAAGGTCATCTTCGCCGAGGACGGCAAGGCCGGCGGCAACGTCGCGCTGGGCGCGTTCGTGCTGCCCAACGCGCAGATTTCGAACGACAAGCCGCTGGCGGACTTTGAGGTCCCGCTCGAGGTGGTCGAGAGGGCGAGCGGCTTGGAATTCGCCAACAACCTGCCGGCCTCGCGGAGGAAGAAGCTGTGCGCCGAGTTTGCTTGTTCGCTCGTCATCAAGGAGTACCAGCAGAGGCAGAAGACGTTTGCCGCCAAATAAGGCAGACCGACCCTGCCGCCGTCTTCGAGTCAACGGCGAGTAGGGTAGGAAAATCAATACCAGCATGGCAAGGAGTTTGTGTGACAAAGTGTATCTTGACCGAGTTTATTTTGAAATCTTTCTTGGTCTGAACTTGAGAGAGCTGAGTTTGTTGTTGCTTCCTGGTGCAATAATTCCAGCGCTCCGTGAAGGCGCTATGATTCCGTCCGGCGCGTGCCAGCGCCATCTATCCGATGGTTGAGATGAACTCTTCCCCTTTCTCCTTCCCGTGCTGTGCCATAATGTACAATTGCTTCGTTGTAACGAGCCTTTTCTTTCCCGCCATCACCACTACGCCTGTCGGCGAATGCATCCGATGACGTCTAATTCAAGATCGACAAGCATTTCACACCTCGTTCGTTGTCTTGTCTAGAATGCATCCCCATATCCTCATCCACAGCGCTCTCGGCCTTTGTGTGTCCCTTTCCACCAGTATTCTTTCGCTTCTGGCTCTCTCCGCTTTATAGGCTCACGCCGCCGGCCGAGTTCTGCTGCAGCTTGGCGACGTATTGCCGGCTGACGACGTTCCAGGCGGCCATGTACTTCTCCATGCACTGGGTGAAGCAGGTCTCCTCGCCCTTGGACAGCGAGGTGCCGGGCTTGGGCACGCAGCGCTCGAAGCAGTGCTCGTTCAGTTTCTGGTCACACATTTTTCATCAGTTCAATGCGACGAGCAATGGGTAATGATTTTTTTTCTCGGGCCGCGTGGAAGCGATTTGGGAGAAGTGTGCTGCGAAATAATGGGCGGGGTTGGGCGACAACGGCGATGTGTTGGATTGCGGGATGATTCGTACCTCGACCAGCTGGCGGGCGTTTGCGACGGCGGCTTCTTGACGGATCTGCTGCATGACAGCGACCTTGGGGTCGGAGGAGGTGATGTTGAGGGAGTCCATGGCGGGCGCGTGGGCAGGTTGCGAGCGGGTTGGGTCGTGAGGGAGATGGGCGGGATGTTTGGTGTTTGGGACTTGAGTTGAGAGGCAGAAGTTTCGTTACAGCTGCAGCTTCGATGATGCTGCCAAACGGGCGCTTGGCGGCGGCGGCGGCGGCGCTGAGAGGAGAGCGGAGAACGGAAAGCGGAAAGGCAGGCGGAGGGCGGGCGCGAGTCATGCGAGCCGAGCTTCCCGCCCCGCTGCCAGATGGCTTTAGGCACTGGACGAGAAGAGGCCAGACATCACGCATGAGCAACCAAGCTCCACCGCCCACGCCCTCTCTCTTTACCCTTCCCACACGGCCGCCCCGAAACATTATCCACAGCGCCGCAGCGAATTAAGGGCTTCTTCGCTGTGCGCAGAGCCAAACCACGATCATTATCTCCTTCGTCCGTTTCCCCCGCCGAGCTTCTGTTCCTGCGTAGCTCCGTCCATATATTCCGGCCGCTCCTTGTTCCCTAAGTTTCCCGCCGATTGAGCGACCGCCTCTCCAATGCTTCTCCCGTGGACCTGCCTGGCGCTGCTCGCCAGCAGCCTGGGCCTTGCCGCCGCCCAGGATGCGCCCGAGGTCAAGAGCATCCCGGTACGTCTTCTGTCTCGGCACAATTGGGGGAGATGGTGTAACTGACAGCTCGACAGCTCCGCACCCACAGCCTGCAACCGGTACGTTAGCCACACGCCCACACCACGCAGCAATGCCCAACGCTCGCGAAGCCCGACGCCAGAAAAAAAAAACCTAACGCGCCGGCCGTACGATTGAAGCTTTTTTGCTAACGCCATTGAACCTGTTTGTTCGGAAAATGTAACAGCCCTACCTGGATTCGGACATGCAGAGCCGCTGGTTCGACTTTGGCGGCGACACGGTCGTGCGGACGGACAAGTACATCCGGCTGACGGCCGACAAGGGCTCGCGCTCGGGCTGGCTGTTCTCGCGCGTGCCGCTGACGGCGACCAACTGGGAGGTCGAGGTCGAGTTCAAGATCCACGGCTCGGGCAACCTGTACGGCGACGGCATGGCCCTGTGGCTCACCAAGCAGCGCGCCCAGCAGGGCCCCGTCTTCGGCAGCGTCGACAAGTTCGAGGGCCTGGGCATCTTCTTCGACACGTACAAGAACAACAGGCCCGGCGTCGTCTTCCCCTACGTCATGGCCATGCTGGGCGACGGCCAGACGAGCTATGATAAGAACACGGATGGCAAGGCGCAGGAGTTGGCCGGTTGCTCTGTACGTCACACGTCCCATTCTTCCATTCCCCTCCTCCCGGGACGCGGGAATGTGCTTTTGAAACTAGGCATTGGGGTGGAGAGAGAGAGACTAACGAAACGAAAAAAAAAAAACAGGCCCGCGGCCTTCGCAACGCCGCCATCCCCACCAAGGCCAAGCTGACGTACTTTGCGGAGAAGTCGCTGAAGCTGGAGCTGCAGTACAAGTCGGAGAACGACTGGATCGAGTGCTTCACGGTGACGGACGTCAAGATCCCGTCCGTCGCGTACCTCGGCTTCAGCTCCGAGACGGGCGAGCTGGCCGACAACCACGACATCATCTCGCTGTCGACCAAGAACCTGTACCAGCCCAGCGCCGCCGGCGTCGACGGCCAGCCGCCAAAGGACCGCGGCCGCGCCCGCGCCCAGAAGCTGTCTGCCCAGCAGCGCAAGAAGCAGAAGGAGGGCGGCAGCTGGACCTGGTTCCTCTTCAAGTTCCTCCTCTTCGGCATGGTCCTGGCTGGCGCGTACGTCGGCTTCACTGCGTATAGGACGCAGAGGATGAGGTCGAGGTTTTAAGCGCGGCGTCGTCGGCGGTGCTAGAGAGAGGAGAGAGAGGAAGGTTGGCTCTTTTTTTGTTAGCGATGATGGATGGATGGTGGTGGTATCAAGGTTATTTGGGATCAGCGTCTCCTTGTTGGATTGGGAGAAGGTGAGCGGCAGTCCCGAACTCGGGAAGGAAAAAGGTGCGGAAAGCACTCACGATGGATTTCCGATTAGCACGAGGTATGAAAGGGGGGGAAGACCAAAGGATCGAACCGGAGTTCTGCTGTCTCTTTCTGCCTCGTCTATATCTCTCTCTCCCTCCCTCTCTTCGAACAAAACCCCTATCTAACGCGTCTTTTCCCTTTTCTTTCCCTCGATGTGATTGCTTATTAGCGTGCGCTATTTGCTTGTTGTTCTTTCGCCGGACGGCTTGCAAAAGGAATAGCAAACAAAAAGTCTTTCTGAATGCAACACCGCTGAATGATATATTGCTCATGAGCATATGCGCTCTTCTGTCCTCCCACAGAAAAAAAAAGAAAAAACATTGAATAGTTGACTTTCTCTTCATTCACTCCAACGTGTTTGTTCGCTTGGCATTGCAACAAGATCGAGGTAGTTGAAGTTCCTGCCCGGATTGGCCCCCTTGCTTATATAAGAGTACACCAGGTGATTTTCTTTCCCGATTGCCTTTTTATCAATGTTGTTTCTAATACATAGCGCACCTACTTCCATCCGTTGTCGATTCTGTTTTGATAAGGCATCCACGTACAGCGCCCGTTCCCTCTTCTGCTTACCTTTCGTTTGCCCCAAAAAAAATAAATGGAATGAGCATCCTCCTTTTCCTCGGGTCTCCCAGCAGATGGAGACTCAGCTGGGACGAAGAGGAAAAAAAATCAAAAAGCAACCAGAGAAAACAGATCGTACAGACTCGGAGACACAAATCAATGCTGGGAGCGATGGGTGGGAAAGCAGGAGAGGATGACAATCCTCTGATCTGCACTTCCGTTCCTTTGCTCCCTTCCTTCTTCCCTGCACACTCAGCGCTGGGGAAAAAGCACAGAACAAGAGACCTCTCCCGCCTGAATCACCTTATTGCTACCTACGTACTTACTTGCCTGCCTGCCTACCTGCCTACCTGCCTGCCTGCGTACCTACCGTGCTACTCACTCCCTCGTCGGTCAGCGTCGACAGCCCCCCAGCCACCAGACATACACACAGCCTGCCACGCAGTTAGCAAAGCACAAAGCCTCGACACACCGACGAAAAAAGAACTTGTAGTAGTAAAAGACTTTTGGAAGAAGAAATGAATGCTTTGAAAAATGAACTTCGTTTTCCCCTCCCTCCCTCCCTCCCTCCTTTCCGTTGAATTCGTCTTTTCTTTCCGGCGCGCAACCAATATCCATCCTCTTTCGACTTTATACCATCCGAGCTATATCACACAAAAAGGCTCTTTGCTCCCATCCTTGTCCGGCGGCTGGCTCTCCCTCTCTCTCTCTCTCCTTACCACAGCCACCACCATCAATTTCCATCATCGTCGTAATAAGCACGTAGTGTAGTAGCAAGCAAAACGAACTTCCATGTCCGGTAAAAGCAAGAGGAAGAAAAAGTGAAAATAAAAACCCCCTCCCCCTCCTGCCGGTCTCTTAGCGGAATCCAGACCGTGGGTGAGAGGTCAATAGTGAAGAGAGAAGAAGAAGAAAAAAAAAAGGACGCATAAATCCCGTCGATCCATCCATTCATCCATCCGTCCATTCCTCACTTTGCCGTATCTTCTCGCCCAGCAGCAGTCGTTGTAGTAGTAATAGTGAGCGCGAGAGTGCTAAAATAAAAGCGACATCCCTCATCATCCCTCCGTCCCCTCCCCCCCTCCCCCTCCCGCTTACGACCTCCCCGATCTCCTCGTCGATCTCTTCCCACCAGCAGCATCCCCCTTCGCTGCGGTGGAAGAAGCAGTGCCTGGCGTCTCGCCGTTCGGCTTGTCCTCCGCCGCCTTGGCGCCTCTCCTCGAGGCCCGGGGAGGAGGCGTGTCCACCGCCGCCTCATCCGCCTTCCTGTCCTTTTTCCCCTTCTTCGCCGATGTTGACGGTTTTACCGCGCTCCCGCCACCACCACCCTTTGGCGTTTCGGCAGCCGCAGATTTTCGACTTGCACCGCCACGTGCTTTTCTCGGTGTGGCTTTTGGTTGCGGTTCGGGCTGTTCTTCTTCTTCCTCTTCCTCCTCCTCCTCTTCTTCTTCGCCTTCGCCTTCTTCTTCACCTTCTTGCTCTTCTTCTTCCTGTTCACTCGCCGCCCCATTCCGCTCCCCCTCGCTCGTCCGATCCGCCATCTCCACATCCTCATTTCCCCCCTCCTCACCCTCCTCCTCGCTCGCCTCCTCTTCTTCCTCACTAACCTCCTCGTCGTCGTCCTCACTAACCTCCTCGTCATCCTCGGCCGCTCCCCCCTCCTCGTCATCGCTGTCCAACTCCGCGTAGCTGCGCTCGCCCACGACGCGGCCGCTGCGCCTCCGCTCGCTGGCCGGGATGTCGCCGCCTTTCCGAGGCTTCTTCGCCTTCTTCGGCCTCTTCATCTTCTTCGACGACGCCGCTTTGCGGATGGCGAGGCCGGACGACGACGCCATTGAGGAACGGGCGCGTTTCTTGTCGCGGGTGGAAGCGTCGCCTGAGGAGTCGGGTTTGCGCTGCGGTGGGATTTCTTGATTAGCGTTCGCGTTCATTTGATATTGGTGGTAGGATCCCCGAGTATTCCGTCCATCCATCCATCCAGCTAGAAAGGGAAGAAAGAAAGAAAGAAAGGAAGGAAGGAAGAAAAAAAAAGAAGAAGACAAAATTGCTTCTCACCTTCTTCGTCCTCATGCTCGCCTTCACCAGGTCGTCCAGCTCGTCCACCAGCTCCTCGGGCACGTACTGCCTCTCCGCAATCTCCTGCGCGACGTCGTGGCCGGGCAGGTTCGCAAACACGTCCGCCGGCATGCGCGCCTTCTTCGAAAACGCCTGGATGCTCCAGCCGTGCAGCGTCTGGAACCGCTGGATCACGCCCTGCGCGAGGTCGCTCAGCACGTAGAGGTTCTCGCTCTTTGCGGGGTCGATGGCGTCCTCGACCGACTTGACGCGCTGGGCGACGTGGTACACGAGCGAGACGTTGTCGGCGTTGGCCACCGTCTTGAGGAAGAACATGACGTACTGGACAAAGTCGCGCAGGTTGTCCGGGTCGGCGCTGTAGTCCGGGTGGTGGGCGAGCAGGCTGAGGAAGCGCGCGAACCCGTTCTCGAACACGGGCTCGCGCGTCTTGGAGAAGGCCGACTGCCGCGCCCGGATCCACGTCGTCGCGCCGTCCTTGAGCCGCGGCTCGGGCTCGAACGCCAGCAGGAACACCGGCGCGTAGAAGCGCCGCGGCAGCTTGTCCTGCCCCAGGTACTTCATGAGCTTCTTGACGAAGCCTTCGCGCACGTTCGGGTTGGGGTCTTGGGCGACGACGGCCAGCTCGTTGAAGGCCTGGCCCGAGAGCAGCGCGTCGAAGCGGCGTTCGTGGCAGAGCTTGAGGAGGAGTTGCGCGGCGAGGAGACGTAATCTCGACTTCTGAGCTGCAGGGCTCTCAACCTTCTTTGACAGCTCGCCGTCGTTGGTGACCAAGGTCCTGAGGAGCTGGAAAACTGGAGCAGACGTCTCCTTTATGGTGTCGTTTGGTGCCATGCCGCGGAGGCGATTCACGAGTACTTTGAGCGCCCACATTTTAGCTGTACAGTCTTCGCTTGGCTCGTCCCTCCATGCAGGGTTATCTGCAGGATCGACAGGCGCTGACTTGGTCAGCAACACTTGGTTGATGCAGATGTCGATCACAGGGTCAATCTCATCTTCAATGGCCTTTCCACCGAGGAGCATGAGTTGACTCATGGAGGCCAAGCGAGCGAGATAGTTGCTTTTCCCGTATTCAAAGCCCTTGGTGCTCTTGCGAAGGAGATCGCGGGCGTGCATATCCTTCTTGTCCGTGCTGGTCAGGAGAATCTGCACGCCGTACTTGGCCGCCTTGGGCGGTGTGCCGTACTCGGCGAAGTTGACCATGCTCTGAACAAATTTGCGCTCCGCGGGAACATCCTTTGGGAATCGTTTGGCGAAACCTGCACAAGCTTTGAGATCGTCCACCGCACCGGGTCCATTCGACTTTTTCGCCGTTGGCGCTTCGTTCTCCAGCGCTCTGCACATTTCCTGAACGTAGCCTCGGAAAACGTCGGGGTTGCGGGAAGAAATCTCCTTGAGCGCTTCATGAGCTGTGCTCCCGAGACCCTTCTCGTCCGTCCGCGAGAATTCAATGATGGCGGGCACATGGCTTTTGTTGTACAGCAAAACACTTGCTCGGTATATCAGGGGTATCAAAGTGTCAAGCATGGTCGCCGTTGAGCCAGTGGCATCGTCCATGCGCTTGGTGAGCTCCTTGATGGCTTTGTAAACCTTTCTGTAGTCGCTGTCCGGAGCGATGCAGAATCTGATGAGCTGGTAGGCCCGGCGATCATGCATCTTGGCGAACTTCCAGAGGTCTTCGGAAGCCCTGGAGGATTCTGGCAGGGTCTTTGCGTGGTAGTCGATAAGCTTGCCAAGGTGGAGTTTGGTTTCCTTTTCGCCCTTTTCTATAACACCGCCGTTGTAATCTTCACACTTTTTCAGAAGCGCCTCCATGTATTTGGCTAGCATGACCTGGTTGCTCTGCTTGGAGAATAGGACCACCTTGGACCGCTGAACAAGATCTCTGATGAGGATGAGGATTCGTTCAACTCTGAGTTTGTCAGAATCAGCTTCAGTATGCTCCGTCCTCCCGTTTGCTTGGTTGTCCTGACTGCGAGATTTGTTCTTGATTGCCGGGTAACCTAGTGGCAGAAGTTGCTCAAAGAGAACATGGTCGATGAGAACGTTGACTTCCAGATCATTGAGATAGAAAGCGTCTAGGATGCGAGAAGGAATTGGACCAAGCAACTGAGCGGCACGCTCGCTGCCTTCAGAAATGGCACCAACAGCGACTCCCCAAACCTTGCCGAGAAGATTGGTGGCCTCGGTGCGGACTGCGGATTTCCGATCGCGGACTCTGTCGGCCAAATTACTGAGGACGGAACTGGGTTCAGAAATCCCGCCTCTGCTCCCGAGCTTGGAGAGGATGTCGTCGAACTCGAACCTCTCAATCGTCTTGATAGCAGCTAGACGCACACGCTCGTCTCCGTCCACAAGCATGTCGCCGAGGAATTTGAGTAGTCTTTGCTCGTCCTCGACGTCCAGACCAACCCCCCCAGCGTTAGTTGCCAGGATCCTGCCAATGCTCGTAACCCAGGCCGAACGGATGACGGGGGATTTGTCGTTGCGCCTGCTCAAAAAGCTTTCGTAAACTTGATGGTATCTCGAAGAAAATGAATGAGGAGATGTCGGTGTAGTCAAGAAGTTGTAAGTTTGTAGGCGTTCCGAAGGAGATGTGAGACTTTGAGGGGGATAGGCAGACGGGTTGTAGGATGGTGGCGGAGGTGGCCCTGCTGCCCCGATTCCGGCCACCATGTCTCCGAGGGTCTCAGTCGCAAGAATCCGCAGTTGAACATCTTCCGCACCCAACTCGGCCTCCAGCTGGGGCACAATGTCTTGCAGAACCATGGGCGCAGACCGCCATAGCTCGCGCAGAAGTCTGTGGGCCTTGCGGCTTTCTTGTAAATCCTCTTCCGTGACTTGACGGGGCCGATCGTCATCAGGATCGTCCCCGACGCTGCTCTCCCTCCTACCCCGATGCTTGCCAGGTTTGTGGAGAGAGCCAACACCAGCCGTGGTAGCGTCTACGATGACGGAGCTGAAGTATTGGCTGATCAAGCGTGCCATTTTGTCCGCACATGCATTGCAAATGTTCTTCGCCATGTTGTACGCGGGCGGTGCCTCCCTCAGCAACAGAGTGGATTGCCTCTCATCAAGCTGGGACCCTTTCTTTCCCTTGGCGCCATTGCCCGTTATCGACCTGGGATCCGCGCGTAGGAATTGAGCCAGAATGACGTCCACGACCTCGCCAGGAAGGCCTTGAGACTCCTCGACCAAAGTTGCGAGCACGGCCGTCATATGGTGCTCGACGTTTTTGCTCAGCTCCTCGCCCGACTCGGCTTTGGATGGGCCCGACAGGACGTCAAAGCATATGGTGAACAATGCAATCATCAGATTGCTGGAGGATGGAATGTCGGTGAGGAGGACGACACTCTTGACCTCGGCCAGCGATTTTAGAACATATAGGTGCTGGCTGTTGTAAGGGTCCGAAGGGTCGGAGAGGGCGCGGAATATGGTGTTGATGAAGAGCATGAAGATGTCCTGGGCACTGGGGGTCAGCATTCACGGCGCAAATGCATGCTGGGGCGCGTCTTACCTTCAGCTGCGACGCGGTGTAGGGCGCATCGGGAGCGCATAGGCGGAACATGTCGACGATGCAGCAGCCAGACCAAGCACGGACACCGCGATCTTTATGCGACAGCAGGTTCTGGGATGCCAGCTCCTTCGCGACGGGCAGCAGGGCGTCGCGCTCTGCCTCCTCTTGATCCAGACCCCGCAGCTCCTGCGACAGAGCCTGCAGGCGGCGCAGGAGCTCGGCGACGGGGATGGGCTTTCCGGCGCGCCATGTCAAGGGCTCATTGAAGGTCAGGCCGGCGGATGCTGGGTGGTCGTCGTCTGCATCGTCATGGATCTGGGTTGCGGCGCTAGCGCGACTGCGCGTACCGGGCATGATGGCGGTGTCTCCAGGAGGCGGTGGGATGCGCCGAAGCGCGAGGGGAACGTGTTTCGGCAGCGCAGACGTGCAGGCGGGCGGGCGCAGCTGGTGGCGGGGGATTGGGAGGATGGAGGCGGGATGGGTGGGTGGAGGAGGGGCGCGGTTGTTGCTTGCGGCGTGACGAAGTACGCGTTTGGGACGGGCTCAGACTTTCGGCGACGCGACTCGCTCGAGCTCCAGAGCTTCGAGTCGCCGCCCGACGCGCGCCCGACGATGCCAAGCCCGCCGCCCGCCTCACCTGCCGCTGCCTTCACTGCTGCTCAACCCTCACCTTTGACGGCACACAGCCTTCCGTTTCGTGCCACTGCGTAGGCTGTTGCCCGTTCCGCCAGCAAACTTGGTCGCGCCATGCCTGAGGCCCTGCCAGCCCACACGCTCCTCCCTCGCCGCACCATCACGCCATGGACTCCAGAAGCCGCGCTTTCCAGCAGGTCAGTCCGTTTGCGCAGGAACCGGGGCCCCAAGTGTCCGTGCTGACGCCCTGCAGCTCAAGCCTCACTGCATCGGCCTCAGCCAAGCCGTGCTGGCCGTGGCTGCCCGCAACGGCAACCCCCGCCATGTCGTGGATGCCTTGGGAAAACTCCATGCTGCCCTGCAAGACGCTGCCTCTGATCCGCTCGCCCTGGACGACAAGCTTGCTGAATACGTCTTCTTCCCGCTGTCCCATGTGCTGAAGGAGAAGCAAAAGTTCCCGATAGCAGCGCTGGAACTCACGCTGCAGTGCCTTGCGCTCCTGCTCCACACTGGATGGCGTGCCAGAGTCGACCCTGCCTTGTCACGCCAATTTCTCATTCTGCTGCCTGCTCTGATAAGCGGCAGCGCCCAAACCCAAGTGTCTGAAGAACTGAAAGCAGCTGGCTTTGCTTGTGTGACGGAGCTATTTATCACTTATGGCCAGGGCGAGAGCAGCCGAAAGGCTTTGACTGCGGCAGACACAATTCCGCCTCTAGGCCATGCTATCGTCGTCATCCTGGAAGGGGTGACAGACGGCCCATCTAGTAATGTGCAGCTTGCTGCCGCTCATGCTTTGAGAGCTGCTTGCGCCGCACTCGACGACAGAGAGGCTCTGGCAAGCTTTCTTCCTGGCATCGTCTCGGGCCTCGCAAAAGTCCTCACGCCATCGACCAAGCAGCGCCGCCCGTTCGAGCTTCTCCGCCTCTCCCTTGAGATAATGATATCTCTGTTCAAGGCTGTTCTGAGCGACGAGTACACCAAGCACTTGCCGTCGAGCGACCAGGCTTCCGGTGGAACCCAACAAAAGCTCACTCAGTCCTGGCTCAAGGCTACTGCTACGAAAACGAAGCAGGCTTTGGCCAACATAATCCGCATCCGACAACATGATCGTATAGAAGTCCGGTCAACTCTTCTCGCTCTCTGCTTGACCGTTCTTGAAGATTGCCGCGACTCTCTCCAAGACAGCGCAGCCATGATGATCGAAACCATGATAGTCCTGTGCGGGTCTGATGAGGACGGCGGCATGAAATTTACACTCAAGCAGGTCCTGGCAGCTAATCAGAGATTTGCAGAACTGCTCAGGTCAAGCATACACAGCTGGGTCATCTCACTTCCGCGCGTCATGCAGAGTCCTGACGATTCGGCCAAAAGTCGACTCGTTCAGCAGATAGCCACCGGCTACGAACTTTTGGCTGAGCAAGGGGTTGATATGGATCTCGTCGATAGGACTGTGGCATCCAATCTTCGCGATGGAATCACTGTCGCCATCTCGGATCAATCGAAGCTGAAGGAGATAGCACCGTCTGCCGGGGCAAACGCATCGTTGGATCTGGCCCTTACGACAAAGGGCTCGCCGTCAGTTGACTTCTCCCCTATATTCTTCGATAGCTCTGCGCAAAGGCAAATAATTCACGATTTTCGCGGCTTGGTCAAGAACGTCAGCACCTCAAAGTCAGCGCTGAATGCCGCACGAGATTTGGTCGACTCACTCCACAGTAGCAGAGGTGCTTCCCAACTAGCGAGTTTCTGGGTCGCCCTTGAGTTTCTCAAATCTTCAAACGAGATTGCGGGACCTATAATGGACTTCCTCGATTTTGGGGACGCCGCCATCAGCCCGAGGGAGGAGCTAATGGAAGAGTTGTACTCGCTGTCCTTGGACGTACTACAAGACTCTTCGGCCGACTCCGCAGCGGACTGGAGACTGCTGGCGCTAGCCACGGAAGCCATTGCGCTTCAAGCAAGCACACTGAAGGAGGATTTCCGGATCGAGCTCGTTGATGCCTTGTATCCTATCGTCCACCTCGTAGGCTCCTCGATACCCCAGCTTCGCAGCCACGCTATCACATGCCTCAACATTGTGGCCACTTCCTGTGCCTATCAAGATGTCGGCAGCCTGATCGTCGAGAACGTCGATTACCTTGTGAATGCTGTGGCTTTGAAACTCAACACATTCGACATCTCTCCGCAGGCCCCGCAAGTACTATTGATGATGATCAAGCTCTCCGGTCCGTCGCTTCTGCCCTATTTGGATGACCTGGTTGGAAGTGTTTTTGCGGCACTGGAATCATTCCACGGTTATCCCAAATTGGTCGAGTTGCTTTTTTCCGTCCTAAAGGGAATAGCAGAAGAGGGCGTCAAAACGCCGCAGCTCGCAATCACGGAAGGCGAAGACATCTCCAAGACCATAGAGCCCGAGCCCCAGACAACCATTGACGATATCGTCACCGTCCTCAAGGACATCCAAGCCCGAGAAGCAAAACAGGACGACGATCCAGAGCACGACATCACCGAAATCACCCCCCAGCATCCATGGAAAGACCTCGACAAGAAGAAAAAGAACCCCTTGATCTCCGAAATAGACGAAGACGAGGAAGAACCCGACGACGACAACGACGACGACGAGGAGGAGGAGGACCCCGACGCCGCCGCCGCCACCACCACCGCGAACGACCCCCCCTCCCCTCCCCCACCCGCCCCCAAGACCTACGACCTCCTCCTGCGCATCTCGCGCCTCACCCAGCACCACCTCGCCTCGCCCTCGCCCGCCCTCCGCTCCTCCCTCCTCGCCCTCCTCCGCCGCACCAGCCCCGCGCTCGCCCGCCACGAAGACTCGTTCCTCCCGCTCGTCGACGCCCTCTGGCCCGTCGTCGTCCAGCGCCTCGCCGACCAAGAGGCGTACGTCGTCGCCGCCGCGCTGGAGGTCGCGGCGCAGATGTGCGGGCTGGCGGGCGATTTTATGCGCGGGAGGGTGGAGGGCGTGTGGGGGGTGTTGGTGGGGCTGTGGAGGAGGGGTAGTAGCGGCAGCGGTAGTGGCGGTGGGGGCAGTGGCGGTGGGACGGCGTCGACGATTTCGTTGTCGTCGTCGCTGTCGTTGTCGTCCTCGTCGCGGCGGCTCGACCATCCTGGCGGCGGCGCCGGCGCGGATGCCGCTTCCTCCTCCTCCTTTCTTACTACTACTACTGCGAAGCAGATCCAACCTCATCAGCACCACTACTACACCACCGCGCCCACGCGCATCGTCCGCGCCGCGCTGCTGGAGCTGTTTACCACCATCGTTCGGACGGTGCGGGTTGGCGATGATTTGTTCGAGGAGCTGCTGGAGCTGCTCGTCGCGGTCGTGGCGCGGGAAGGAGAGGTGAGGAGGGCGTTTGAGGAGAGGAATGCGGATGCGGTGTGGCTGGCGGTGTTGAGGTGGGAGGTTGGTGGTGGGGGGCAAAGGGGAGGCGGTGGTGATGGGAGACGGTTGACGACGGTGGAGAGGGTGGGGAGGGAGAGGCCTGGGGCTGGTGGGTTTGTGAGAGTTGGTCGGGAGGTGGACGTTGGTGCGTAGTCAACTGGGCCCTATTCAAAAGAGGTATTGCGACCTTTGGCATTACCTTCACGTACGCCGCAAGTGTCATAGTCGGAAGGGTACTTTGATCAGATAGCTGTTGAATGCGGAAGCATGCATGTTAGTCACCGGCTCTTTCCCACAAACAAAGCAATCCCCCCCCATTCGAATTGATGTTCACATGTAGCTAAAAGACACCATACGGTTGTAGAGCTTGTATTCGTTGCTAAAATAGATCGTTGAGACCAGCTCAGTGACCACAATGAACGGGGTCAAACTCAGTTCTTACTCTCCGAAGCGTCCCTCTCAGGTACATGTAAAGAACGACAACGGTCGGAACAAACCCCCCCACATAAAAGGCCAAAGACCACATCAAAAGAAAGACGTCGAAACGTGTCGCTCCTCTGCCCGCTGACCATTAGGTGCAAAGACCGTTATCGGTGAGGAAGTCGTTGAGTGCATCGATGCATGCAGCGCAGTCGCAAAGCTGCAATCGCTTAATACAAGCACTGTACACAACACTCGGGGTGCGGGTGCTACTCTACTTACCACGCCTTCGCCTCCGACGACGCAGGCAAGAACCGCTGGGACGTCGGCGGTGGCAATGCCAGCAGCGATGCAGCCGGCGGCAGCAACCACGCCGACGCAATCCAAAATATCGCAGTCGGCCTGCACGACGGCGAAAGCGATTTGCTCAGGGGTGACATTGGGCGCTTGGTGAGTCAGTATGGGGCGTGTTCTGAGTGGGTGGTGGCAGCAGGTAAGAAAGACGTACAAGTGTTTGCCTGCCTCTTGGTGAGGCCGCTGTTGGGCGCAGCGGTGGCCGCGACGGCCAGGGCGGAGGCGATCAGACTGGTGAAGAGCATTTTGGTTGGAGTAAGGGGCTGGAGGTGGCTTTTGGGGGTTCTGAGCTGGAGTGAACGGCTGCTGGATGTCGAATGGATTGATGGAATCTTGCTGGCTTTTATAGATGAGCTCGTGGGACACTGTCCTCTCTACGGGCGGATCTCGTGCGGAGTTCGTAGTCCAAGGTCCATTGTTGATCCCACCTGGTGGCGTGAAGAGTGAATCGTCTCTCACACCCACTTGGGTTTCACACTATCGACATAAGCTGACTGCATCGTGGATTCGGTGTGGACAAGGTTGTCTATCACAGCCATTTTGGTGATAGTAATCGGGGAGCAACTTCTACGGCCTACTATGACGAAACTTGGACAGTTGAGTAGTCACTTTACTAGCTGTTAGTACGCGCTTCCAATTCAAATTTGTTATTAGAATGATATAGAAGTACTTCTCGATGCATAATAGTCTTTCCTACATCCGTTGACAAGAGGAAAGAAAGTGATGAGGGGCTTCTGCTAAGAAGGATTTCTCCCCCCATGGCCCCCTTGTGCCTGATGAAAACTAAGCTCTATGGATACACTTGGCCGGCGGTGGCTGCTTATTTGCGTCGGGGGTTCTGAAAGCTTTGCACTAAGTGGCCTCCGTGGTAAGCTCTGTGTCAATCCCCAAGTGCTTTGTTCCCAGGTTAAGAGGGCAGGCTGCTCTGGCCGCGATACTAGAAGTAGAACACAAAGGTCTATTAATATGCCGTTATGGCTCTAGTCTTTCTTGTTTTCATCCCGTTTGCCTCTTTATGATATGGCACTGCCGTGATATCAAGGCAAGTCATTAATCCCCTCCTCAGTCATCACATTTCGGCATCCTTTGCGTGAGGATTTCTAGCCTTTGGTGTGCCTTGACCCGCAATCGACTGTTTCGGTAGATTTCTGTTGATCCCTTGCAGGATGACTGCAGCCAACGGTTGAAGGAATACGAAGGCAATGGTTGTGAGTGACCTTGTGACACCTAAGCTTGGCATTGAAGTGTTTCGACTGATGTTGGGCGACAAGTAAAATCCGACAAATATCTCGTTAGATATTTGCCGTGCATGATTCAACAGATACAACTATCAAGTCATCTCCATAAGGCAGCTACATGATGCAAACCTTCAAGCGCACTATTCGAAACAGTGAGGAGACGACAGTCTGAGCGTAGCAGCCCGATTGTTCAAGGCGCATGATCTGTAAGCAATCTTGAGTCCCTTTGCCTTGGTCATCATGACAGACGTGGTAACAATATAGAGAGAGCACGTCCCACGTGTGGCTTTTTAGCCGGATCAGCCTTGCCACCTTGTACTGAGCTTGATTCAGCCCTAATACTCGGCTTTTTGGCAGAAATCGCAGTGTATTCGATTGGTCTACTGAGCCCTAGGCTGCGGCGAGGCCTGATGCGAGTGAAAGCGAACCGCAGTCCCGGTTCAGCAGACGTCAATTATACGGGAGTATCCCTGTCAAGCCCGAGTCCCTAACATACACATCGATTTTATGGACATGGCCCCAGCCATGGCTATTAAGGCGATGACGTGCATGCTTACCGTAGGCGGCCCGGCGATCATGTCACGCCCTCATGCTTTACGTCGGAGCAGATCTTCCTGTTGAAGGTAACGTGGCGCCGATCTTTGCCTGAAGATGTCGAGCTGGGCCCTCCTTCTTAAAGGGGATTGCGCCACCCAACGTGCTGAATGCTCCAGATGTAACCTCTGTCGCTCGACTTGTGCCGAATACCCGCTTAGATTGCTTTTTAGCTGCTTCAGCACACCTTCTGTGATCCTTGAGCGACTCACGAGTGACCAGTCTTTGAACAAAAGTTGACGATCTCGGTCGCTGTCTGACCACGCCTGATGTTGGGGTCCAATTTATACGACGTGGGATTCGTTGTACTGAAAATCCCACCAATACCTGCAGGTAGTTCCTTTCGATTCTCAGCACCACGGGAATTCGATGTTGGGTGCCTTGAGTGGCTCAGTAGAGGTCAGTTCGGAGCAATCCTACTGAAGTATCTCCAACTTGCTTGTGTATGCATGCTAGGAACAAAGATTACTTAACAGTACAATGCTTACTATGCCCAGGAGAGTGAGCGTCTTGCGTAGCTAAGAAAATGTGCACCGGTGGCAAGCTCTTTGACATGAAAATTGGCGGTTAGTTCGACTGCTGCCGCTGCCCATTTATTCCATTTTCGCCTGCGTCGACCCTAACACGGCCTTCACCACACCATTTAAAATGCTACTTTTATCTTACTTCCGGGTGACCGTTAGCGTTAAACCCAGTAGTACGAAGAAGTGGGAAGCTCATGACTTTTTCTTATCCAATCGCCTTCGCCCGACCCCAAAGCCCAAGGGTATGGGGAAGATTCTGGAAACTTACCTCATTGGCTCTGCCAATGGACTTGATTGTATTAATGCTGGAAGTTCAGAGTAGGATAGGGTCTTGGACCGATTGTTACGTAAAGCGCTACCAACAGGGAATGCTAAAATTCAGCTAGATCGTGATTATTGACGTTTCGCGGTTGGAAATCAGCAGAAGCAGCAGCAGCAACACGGCTCCATGCGTATTCAGAATCTCTCCGGTCATCAGGAAATTATCATGCACACAGTTTCGAATGCACCAAGTCAAGCATTTTAGTGATCGTTGATTTTGGCTGCCAGCCTTCTCGAACCGTGTTCGCCCACGTATCTGTAATTATCATGCTGTGGGTTTTATTGTATTGGGCAATCGGCAGTGTATTACTCTTTTCAAAGTCTACATCAAAATCCGTTTCATCTGCTCTCAATTTTTATGGTTGTGGTGTTCATCACTCCGCGGTGAAGATCAGTCACTTGCTTGGTGTTAAGGACGAAGCAGGCACTGCGTAAAATGACTAGGTGCTGAAAACATCTGGTGGGGATAATCAGCTTTTGAAGACGTTAATACTCTCCATTATTTCGGCTTCATGCTGGCTTTGCCGCCGACCCGACTCTGTGCTGGGCAAAAGTCAAGGCCGTTCAAGAAACAGTCGCCGTGCAAGGCGGTAACAGTGGTGCTCAGTATCTGTGAACCACACAAAGCCACAAGGCTTACTTGCACTCTGATAAATATTAGTCGACGAACCGCGCTGGGTGTTGTCGAAGAATCAAGAGTCCTTGCCCTCAACTTCGCATTTATGGCCGGGGAAATCTGAAATGTTTGTCATGACACGCGGCTGATACCTATTCAGCGCCCTGAGAACAAGAAACGCCCAAATTATCACATGCATGCTTCTCCTGCAGGTGCCAGACGAACCTCTTGGCCTTTCGCTGACTGGGTTCCACCCGATCACTTAAGACAGCAGCATACAGCCATACAACTTCTGTGATGAGACAGATCTCTCCGTGATCACGATAGGAGGAAAAACACACCATATTCCGGAAGCCCGACGTTTCACTTTTGTTTCCCTTCTAAGATTCTCGTTAACGACACGTGAACATTGAATTATAAGGATGCTGATGCATTACAGTTTTAAATCTGCATGCTGGAGCATCGCATCATGAGAGATCGATCAATCGACTTGCTGTGGCATTCCACTTTCGCAAGGTTGATAGACGACCTACCGAAACAGCCGAGGAGTGTGCGTGACAGGTGATCGTGTTGCGAAACAGTAGTGAATTATCATTCAGCTACGCTCTATCTACAAGAAGTCTTTGTTAAGGAACGAAGAAGGTCAAGGAACGGGCCTACTTTTATAAGAAAAGCAGGCGGTGAGAAGCAACTAATTACGCCGAAATGAGTACCCAAGTGGCCCGTACGGACCACAACACATCGACAGCTCTGATAAGAAGTGTAGAAGATATCGACTCATAGCAAGGTTGATAGATAGGAACGGGTGAGCTTATCAACAACATTCTATCGAGATCTGGAACTTGTGTCACTGACCAGTCCAAGTCATTCGAGCAAAGGCATTCTGAAAGGCAGTCACGCTTGTGATTACCACCACTTGCTCTACCTCTAGACGACTAAATATGCACAGCTCTTTACAATCTTGACTCGACGGGGAGATTACAGCAACAAATGACAATATCTCAGTCTGCGGTTGTATTACAACACGAAGTGATGTTACAAGTATTGGGCTCGCAAAGAGTTGATCTCGGCATTGGGCACTCAGTCTGCCTTCTTTTCGAGATAGCTGATGACGTTGACGACCTCCTTCTGCGACAGGGAACTGGTAATACCCTTGTAGGCTTCATACATGATCCACAGCGGGAGCCAGACCCACAACGTATTGAAGAAGAACAGGTAGACCCACCTATCAGATTCACATGTCAGCCAGGAACAGTAAATGCACCGGTGAAAGGCCGCCAAGCCACAGGAAACTCAAAAGCTTCTCGAGCACGATACCTACCCGCTCGAAGCGAAGCGGAGACAGCGGATGGGACAAGGTTTTACTTACTTGAACATGAAGTTTGAAGTGTCCAGGTTAGGGGAGCCGGAGAGCCATTCGGGTGCAAAAGTCATGAAACCTAGAGTGAAATCACCAACCACGTCAGCCATGCATATCCGCACCAAGACGCCATGCATGCCACATCATGCAAGTCATGAACCCCTCTCCCCAAGCCGTTCTCCACAATTATCCGAGAACCCCAATTGGCCTTCAACCAGAAGAACTGTCCAGACCACAAACTCTTATCTCCCCCGTCCCCTTCACATGCGGCCAGCATCCGCGCCCCCCATCGAGCCTCCATCCACCTCTTCAACCAGCCCTTTCCCCCCTCCCACAAAACCATTGGTTCCTCCCACCCAACCCAACCCAACCCAACCCCCCCTCAAAAACGAATTAAAAAAAAAAGAAGGGAAAGAAAAAGACTCACCCCCATACAGCTCCCCCGTCGCCAGCACCACCATCCAGAACCACTTGCGGCCCTCCATCCCCTGCCGTCCCGCATACCACTCGCCGCGCCGCACCTGCTCCGCGCACCACAGCGCCAGCGGGCCCGCCAAAAAGACCGTCAGCAGCTCGATGCTCACGACCGTCAGGTCCGCGCCGCCCCACCGGCGGTCCGCCTTGGCGTACTCCTGCCACAGCCGGCTGAACGGGCCCGTGCCGTACGCGGCGCCGAAGAGCGTGTCGTTGCGCTGCAGGAAGAAGACGTCGGGCGGGGTGAGTATGAGGAAGTCTTGTGGCGTCGGGCTGCTCGGCGGCGGGGTGGTGGTGTGGGCGTTCGAAGCGGCGGCGTGAGCGGCGGCGGCGGCGATCGAGTACGGCGACAAGGGCGAGGGGGCGGCGGCGGCGGCAGGCGGCGGCGGGGGGATCCAATGCACGCAGAAGCAGTTCCAGAGGAAGGAGCCCTCGAAGACGAAGTGGATCAGCGCGTCGAAGAGGTGCCAGACGAAGAGGACGCGGGCTTTGGGGCCGCTGCTGCGCGGCAGCAGGCGCAGCGACAGGGCGTAGGCCGTCGCCAGCACGGCGAGCGTGCCCAGCAGCGACAGGACGGTGGTGAGGTCGATCTGCAGCGTCGAGGTCGCCATGGTGGTCGGTCGCGGTCGGTCGCGGTCGACGTGGAGCCAATGGGCGGGGTGAGCGTTGCGAGGCGGGATTTGGCAGATGTTCTCGCGTGGGTGCGAGTGTTTGGGTTGCTGAGCTCTGCCGCTTGCAAGGGCCGAGAGCGCCTGACTGGCGACGATCACAGGTAAGTCGGGCGCTGGTCTTGCTATTTAGCTTGGCCCACGCTCGCGCACGATGCAGTCTGCACTTTGATCAAGATCTGCCAGCTTCTTGTATTCCAATGTTTTTCGATTTTCGAATGCCTTTTCTACGCATGTCGTCATGTTGTCCCGGCATAACACCCTGCCTAACACCAGAGATCCTTCCTTGACCCGTTCCGTAAAACCAATCTCGTCGACTGCTGTCAAACGATCGCTCAATGCCGCTGATAATCCACCTGTTCGTCGAACGAAGCGGAAAGAGGGGAGAGAAAGCGCCCTCCATGGAATCGAAAACAAACAACAAAAGCAAGATCGACCAAGACGCAACTTTTTGAACCCATAGACCCACCACCAAACCAAAAAAAGCACACAGAGCATACCAACCCATGTTGCACCAGCGGAGCGGAGAGCCCACGGTTACTCAGGCAAAAGCCACATACTTACAGCCTGTCTATTAAAAAGCAATGAAAATAGTCGGAAACCAAACCATACCCACAAACGCCGTCGTGTGCAGAGCGCCGTCCCAATTGGAATGCTGTGCAAAATCGCAATTTCCAGAATGCATGCACCTGCAGTAAAACAAGGATAAGAATGCGATGTTCCGCAGTAGCGCCACTGCCATCACCGCCATCGGCGTCGAGTATGTGCCGTCCGCCTCGGAAAGAGCACTTGGAACTTCGGTTTCACCACGCACAGCTAAGCGGTGGGCCCTCCATCCGTCCGTCGTGTCGTACTCGGTAAAGCTCGTAGCAGCGTGATCGTGACCGAAAAGAAATTCGTAAGTTCGCCCCCAAGGCCCCGGCACCCGTCACAATCACTCATCGCTGTGATTGCTAACCGAGTATCGCCTTGGGGGTGTGCGACTCGAAAGAGATGCCGCCATGCATGTTGTACGGGTAGCCGAAAGAAACAGGAGGAGTGGTGCGGTCGCCAAAGTCGGACCCTGTCACAGGCCCGGGTGACGCCGACCTAGATAAAAAAGGACTCGCGGCGCGCGCCGGCAGTCGGTGGTCCATGGCGCCGTCCATCGACGACGGCACTTCCTTTGGGGGGCTAGGGCTGTTCGATCCAGATCCCTGGAGGCTGGATGCGCTTCCGTCGGATTCGATGTCGCGAGCTCCGTCGCAAGAAACACCCGGCTTGGGACTAGACACCTGAGGAGAGCCCCGTCCGGATCCGAACTGCATTGGTTGTCAGCGTCCTGGTTCAATGGCCCGCCGGGGTGGTGGTGGTTGTGCTGGCAGTGGTGGTGGGTGCGGGAGGACGTACGAAACAGTATTTTTGAATCAGCTCGTTGTACTCCGCCGACTTCAAATCCGGCTTCACCGACGACAACTGGTCCGGGCGGGGCGAGGTGGACTTGGTCGTGGCAGGAGCCTCGCCCTGAAGGCTGAAGTAATCACCGCTCCGCGGCTTGTTGGTTCTCCGGATGCCGCTGCGGTCGCCAAGAGCGGTCTGGGCGCTGGACAGCGCCTGAGACAGCGACGTCGAGAAGTCGTAACGGGTGGAGAAGGCTTGTTGAGTCGGCGACGGCTTCGACTCGGGCTGATCGGGGAACAGGTTGCTCTTCGACGGCTTGCTCTTGCTCCTCAGCTTGATTGGAGGCTGCAAGCCATCGCTCGAATCGCGCGAACCGAATGTGTACCGAGACGATTCGTAGTTATTGCCGAAATCGTCGTCGAGAGGCACGGGCATGGACCGAGGCCGGGCCGCGGGTGGGGAATGCTTGCTACGTGGTATCGCACCAAGGGTGCCAGCAGGCCTCTGCTTGCTCCTCGTGTTCTTCAGTGGGGTAGTCTTCTTGATGAAGTCGATCTGGAAGTTCATCGAGTTGTTGTTGTCCCAGTGCTCGGCGCCGTCCACAGTGTAGCGAACGCAGAGCAGCATCGTCTTCGACTCGAGGTTGGCTTGGTCGGCCAGCTTGATGTTGAAGACAAAGCGGTCACATCCGTCGTGGGTCTGCTTCCGGCGCACATCATCGCTGTATTCGGCAGCGACCTCTGAAGTGGTCTTCCAGTAATCCAGGGTAAAGCGGGCCACAACTGCTTTGTGGAAGGCAAGGTTCGCAACAGCAACCGTGCCCACGAGAGTGGAGCTATCAGACGACAAAGCGATCTTCTCAACGCGCACAGGCAGGGTTTTCCGCTCGAAAGTATCCCTGGGGAAATTGGCCAACCGCAGCTCCCATTCGACCCGCGAACGGCGAGACGAAGCGTAGCCGTTACCGTCGTCGTATCCGAACGGATATTCGCTTTCGCTGTCGTAGGTTTCGACAGGCGACGAACCAGCGCTGACAGCGATGGGACGGTCGACCTGCAAGAAGTGGCGGACCTGTTCAATGTCGTCGTTGAAGTGCACGGCTTTGGAGAAGGACGGTGTGCCGGGCATGCTGGACGGCCGACGACGGTTCCGGGAGGAGGGCCGAAGGGCCGGCTTCACTAGCTCTCCCGACTTCTTGCGGAGAAGCGGGGGCTTCATCGTCAGGCCCTCTTCGTCGCTCTCGTCTGATGTCTGAATGGGCGACTCGGAGAGATTAGGGGTATGCTTGGAGAGCTGGATTTCGCTCGAGGACCGAGAGTGCGAGATCTTCCGAGCCTCTGGGGTGAGAGCCGGCCTGATCGGACCGGTGACTGGCACTGACTCGCGAGGGGCCGAGGCGGTTCCATCAGGTTGTCTCTCAGGGGAGTGGCCGCGCTTGACTTCGATGCTCTGCAGAGCCTCCTGCAGCTCGGCAATTTTTCCGGATTGGCGGCCACGGTCCTCATCGTCGGAGTTCTGCACAGAGTCTGGAGGAGTCGACTCAGCACCTACTGGTATCAACAGCTTCATGGAGGGCAGATTGGCGTGGTGGGCACTACCATTTGTGTGTGTCACCGACACCTTGGCTCCATCCTGCGGGGACTGTGATATTGACGGTGTGCGGCGGTGCTTGCTCAAGTACGACGCAGAAGAGTGGGGAAGGACGGGCCGGTGAGCCGCACTGGCCGACCGCGGGCTCAAGCACCCCTCGCTGTATGAATGGGTGCGGCTGAGGATAGGACTGTTGGATTTGGAGGAGGCAGGAGACCGCTGGGAGGGCGGCGTGTAAGGCATCCGGGCGGCTTGACGGGCTTCTTGGGCGAGGGTGTTGCGTTGAAGGCGTTTAGGAACGACAGGGCATTAGAAGAAGCAAGCGCGGACGAGTATTACACACTAGGGGTGTCAGCAGAGGTGCAATGGGAGGGAGGTGTGTGTTGGGGGGGGAGGCGCTGTGGTTTTGATGCGTGCCGACAGCGGCCGGGCCCGGACAGGGAAGACTCACAGAATATAGCGGCAAGCGACGGATGCAGGACGCTCAACGAGGACAAGGGCGACGAGGCTTGCCGGACTGCGGAGGGGGAGGAGAAGTAGTGTCGGGCGACGGTGGGTGTTGAAGCAGGAAAGCGAAGCCGGGAGTTCCGTGCTGTGCTGTGAGTACGCTCCTGCTGATGGCGTAATGCGAGGCAGCCGTGGACTGATAAGCGGGCCACACAGGAAAGGCGCTCGCGGGTGCACGCTGAGAGGGGGGTGCCACAGCCTGATTATTATGGGGAAGCAGCTCAGTCCCGGGGGAGGCGTGGTGAGGAGCAGGACGAGGAGGCGCTGCGGGTGTTGAGGGCGCGGCGGAGGGATTGGGGCGGCGTTGATGGAGATATCCCTCCCACACTCTAAATTCTGTACCGCCGCACGGGCGAATGAAATGGCGCGCTTGGCTTGCAGGCGGTGGTGCGCTCGAACGAGGACGATCCCAACCGACTCGAGCAAGGATCCGGGGCCCGGCGTTAAAACGAGCGTTGAAGGATTTGCTGCAGATCGGGGTACAGCAGTGCTACGATCAGTGACAAAGCCGGCCAGACCTTTGTTCAGCAAGCCGGCCGTCGTACTCGCGGCCGCGGCCGCAACCAGGGCGCTGTCGGACCAGCGCGCTCGCACATGGCCGTGGCAGCACGCCGTCTTCGCCGTGTGTCGCGATGCCATCCCCGCCGCCGTCGCACCAGCCTGACCGCACGACTCGCTCCGCGCGCGCCCTCCGTCTGCCACAGTGACGGCGGGTGGGCCTTCGCGCAACGCCTAGGACAGCAGCCGCCGCCCACGTTGCCGCTGTTGTTCTTGCTTGCGGCCGCGCGCAGGCCGTGGGGAGCAGGTCACCAGCGGGCCTCTGCATTGACATCATCGCGGGTTCTCGCCAGCACCAGCCTCCGCGTCTCCACGTTCCCCAGTGCGCCGAGCGCCAGCGTCAAAAATGCTGCTGTTCCGCCGTCCGCTGGAGTCGCGACCGCAACCAGCGAGCGCGCGCGCAGGCGGCAGCGCGGAACGAGGCGCAGGCCGGCGCTGGCTGATGGAGCTCAGCGGCATCGCGGCAACAGGGTGCCGCAAAATGCGCATTCCTGTCCCATTCTCATCGGCCCACCGCACTCGAAGCGGCGCGGCGCACGGCTGGGATGTCCGTGCCCCCCCAGCAAGCGAGCCGGTCTCGTCCCATTGCGCTGCGCAAGTGTCTGTCATCCTGGGCTCTTCCAAGGCCGCTACTGTCCATGGCTGATGGCCGCCCTCAACCCGGCGTCGGCCGCCCGCAGCAAGCAAGGCAGGGAGCCAGCGCCGGCGTGCAAGTCGCGGCCCCTTACCCCTCCAGGCCCTGGCACTGGCTCCCCTCTGGCGCGCCGCCGCGAGCCATGGCTGCGTATGCGCCACGCCGCCGTCAGCACCGCCCCGTCGCCGTCCCGGTCCCAGCAGGCCCAGCAGGCCCAGCAGTCCCAGCAGTCCCAGCTCGCCGCAACCGCCTGTCCGCGGTTGGTGGACACTGATCGCATGTTTGTCACCTCTCGCCAGTCTGGCAGCTCCACCGCGCACGTCGACGGGTGGGGCACCACACGTTTACAGCCGCCCCCGCAAGACCCTCCACCAGAAGAGCAAAACGCGCTGCATGTCACGACAAATCTGAAGCAGATGATGTACTTGCGACGCGCCCGCTGACTCGGCTCGCCTGCGCCGCCAATCGCGCGCGCGCCGTCGGGCTGGCGGCCCCCAGCGCGCGACACCACACATCAAAGCTTTCATCAATCGATCGATGAAGCTGCCCTGTGAACGCTGTTTCTGCACACCGTACATGCCTCCGCTCCGCCTTCGACCTTTGATGACTGTGTGCTCTGCTCCGCGCAGGGCTGGCGGGACGCGGGACCCTTGGCTCGTGGCTGACATCTGCGATCGTTTTCTTCACCGACCCTTTCCCTCCTTGCATCCACACAGCAGACCCCACCTAGCCACTCCGACGTCAAACTTCTACCAACAAATTCGCGGGCGATAACGCAGGAGCCGCGATCTCCCCCCCTTTCTCTCGAACTTGCGGCATGAAGAAGGCCCACCCGGCTCCATCGCGCAGCGCGAGCGTAAGGAGAAGCTTCGCCGCTGGCCAGGCGTCCTGGAGGAGATTTGCAGCTCGAGGGTCCGTGAGCATGGCAGCCAGCCGACGTGATTGGGCGTGAGAGCAGTTCGCTGCATTGCAATCCCGGCCCCGAGCGCTGTAGCACGAGCCTGCTAACGGTTCCCGGCCGCCTAAAATAACAAGCTACAGCGTGTTCAGTGGCGCTTGCGGCAATGTGGTAGCACCGCCCGCTGGCAGCGTCCGAGTTGAGCAGGCAGGGATTCAGGGCGTCAGCGGCAGCAGCAACAACAACAACATCATCTCAACGCATCGCGCGGCTGACGAGATGTTTTCACAGTGGATGCCGCCGCACGCACACGGCGCAGCGCACAGGTCGTGCAGGCCGCGGGCGGGCGTGCGGCCACGCGTGTCCCGCGATGGAGTACCCCGGATCCATGGCAGAGCGCTGGCAGCGGTGCATGTGTGCAGGAGCGGAGCCAACAGAAGTCAAAATAATCTGCTGGCAGAAAGGGCTCGCGGCTGACTCGTCTCTCACCGCCCGGCAGGGAAGACGCGTCGTGGGCTGCCGATCTCCCATGGCGGCGATCCGCCGTGCCGGGCCTGCGTCAGCGCTGGACAAGGCAACTGTTGGCCGCGGCAGCTCTCAACCGATATCAGCGCACTGGGCCGTGGCGGCGCCATCGCTGGTCCTGCACTGTCGAGCACTGTCTGCCGCCCGGCTGGCAAGGGGTGACTGCGCCTGCAGACGAACAATTTCCGTCGCACCGCGAGGCTCGCCGAACGCGCGCTTATCAGGGGCGCGGCGGGCTCCTTATCGTTGGATACGGGCGCCCGCGGCACCGAGCCGGCGGCGGCTGGAAGGGGTCTCCGGTCAAGCTTGGCTTTCCCGTTACGTGCGACTCCACAGAGCCACGGAGATGGTGCCAAGGTCAGCGTGCGACGTCTGCAGCGGGCTGCCAATGGCGGGCGTGGTGTCGCAACTTGCGAAACGGGGCTGTCGAGGCGGTCTGCCACCGCTGACGACATGGCTGTGCAGAGGACGTCGGGAAAATCATCACTGAACTCCACTTGGCACCTCGTTTCGGGCCTTTTTGCCCAGCCTTCACTCCAGTTTCCAATACCCCCCACCTCCAGCACTGCGCGGAATTCACCCCTGCAATGGACCTGCTGTCCGGGGAGACGCGGCCCGACTAGGGTGGATCTGGCACACAACACCACGCCCACTATTCCGACTTCCATGCGCGGCGTTGCAACAAGCCCAGTCGCCACATTCTCGCGGCCACGGCCGACATCGCTGTCGCAGGCGTCGTTGAAACGCGGATATTGTGTTTGCGTCTGTCTGGTGCAACCGAGTCCGCCACACACCCTCAACGCGTCTGCAGGGCTCGCACAGGCGCGCGAAAACCCTGCTCCAATGCCAGGCTGCTATACCAGCCCCGGGCCGCCCCAGCCGTGGCGGCGGGAAATTGCTCAGCAGCAACATCACGCAAGCGGTAAGCTGTACGAGTCCGTCCTCACTGCTGGAATGCCCAGGTCAGCCTGCTCTCACAGCCTCACCATTTCCGTCGCACCGGTCATCGACGTCGTCATCCATAAAGTCTGTTCTTGTGAGTCGGCAAGCTGCATAGACCTGTGCTTTTCGCGAGTATTGGCTCCGCTCGGTCCTGGAAGCCTCGCAGGCCAAGCTTTTGTTTTTTTTCACTATCCGCGGAGGCGCCGGTCTCAGTTGCTCGTATCGTCCAATCTGCCGCGCACATCCGCAAATCTGATCGAGAAATCCAGAAGCGCATCGTCGATGGCCGCGGCAGCACGCGCCGCAACCGAGCTCGCCGCCAACCAAGGCGTAAGCGAGCCAACAGCTTCTTAGGTGCGGCGACCTGTGTCGCAGATCCCAAGAGCCAAGCCGTGCTGCCGAAAACATGGATTTCACGACTCCAACAAAGCCTATCACCACCATGCATTTTAGAAGAGGCCACGGGGCCCCCCGCTCGCTGCACCCGGAGACTCCCTCGAGCATGCTCTTCGCCTCGTGACTTGGCTACCATCTTAGCGACGGCATGCGGCAGCAATATGTAGCACTGCAGAAAACCTTATCACGCTCACAATGCAGGTTCCGAAGACGCCCAGCGTGCTGGGCCGCAGGGCCGCTCAAGTCCCTGAGCAACTCACGTGCGACGCGTAGAATGTTCTCCATGGAGCCAAGCTCTGCCAACGTCAACGGTCGCGCCTGGCGACGGGTCCTGAATCAATAATAACGTCGGGTGCGCTGCGTTGAAGCGGTGGAACGTGCCGTATGCTGCCGCCGGGAAGCGTGCTTCTGCCACCCGAGGCCGGTTACTGCAGCGATCCAGATTGGCTCAATTTGCGCCAGGGCCGTCCCTCTGCCATTGCTGGTCAGCTTGCTGGTCCTAGCCCGCCATCCAAGCTCGTTAGCAGACGACTGGCCTTGCCGAGATGGTAGGTGTTGGTGTGCGCAGAATGCGGGGAAGCCTGCCGTTTCACAGCATGCTACCGACTTACGCGCGTCTGGACGGCGAAGCCACGCACGGCCCCGACACAACCGCACTCACCCTCCGGCCTCACCACCATCCGCAACAACTTCATTCATCCCAGCTCACCGGTAAACCACAGAACAGCCGCCTCACCGCCGTGGCTGGCACAGCCTGCGCTCTCGTCACGCTCGCGCTTGCGGCAAACCTGCCCCCAAGCGGGGTAGCCGCCGCAAGTGTGTTTCGCACGTGTAGCTCACCGCCAGTCAATGCCACGTTCAGTCAGCGGACTTGCAAGGGCAGCCGGGAAGGAAGGCGAGAGACGGCACAGAAGCCGACTCGAAGGAATTGCCACAGCCACATCCAGCAGTAGCAGTGGCAGTGGCAGTGGCTCTAATCTAATCTTCTTCACCGGCTACTGCAAGATCGTCTGGTGCCTTCACAATACAATACCGCCGCAGCGCCGAGCGATACGCCTTGACATGCCGCGCTACTTTCAGTTCCCAGCTCCTGCAGCGCCTGCAGCACTTGCTCCGCAATCATGCATACGCTTTCGAGTGCGCCTCAGCCGTTCACCATTCACGTCGCAAAGCCAAGCTTTTGTGAACGTTGCTGCAGTGTTATTTGCGTCTGCAAGACCAGCACGAGCACGACCATCTTCTCGGCACCATATCCTGCGGCTTTGCGCCGTCTGGCAGCCGGCTCGTCGTCGCAGCCAGTAACGGCCGTCTCCATCTGCCCAAGTCCGTCGAAATTTGCGGAGAAGCCTGTCGATCGATATGCAGCATGCTGCTCTTATTGCAGACGCTTACTGTATCGTGCACCCTGACTGTGCTGTTGCATTGGCCTTCTGCCACGCCTTCACTCCTGCCTTGCAGTTCTGCAGATACAACAACGGCCAAAGAATTTGCTTCTAGATCTACACGCCACTAGATTGGGGGAGTCATGAGGACTGCCGCTTGCTGCTTGCGCCCACGTGGTGTAGTACGGATTCGGCAGTAGATGAAGAAAGCAAGCCACGCCTATTGCCCGGGCCCAAACAAAAGCTGCATGGGTGATGATTCCCACCCCGACCGGTGACGGCTCCATCGGCAGAGTCCACGTGAATGGCTAGGTCTTCTCCTACTGTCGGACGGTCTCTCTAGAAGAGAAGAGAGGCCGAATCACAACGTCCCGATGTATCACGATTCACCATCACAATCACGAGGCAAGGGGTGGTTCTTCGGTCCATAATCCTAGGTACGCAGTCGCGCGAATACAGGGTGGATTACTCGCGAAGCTCTGATCGTTCTCCACTGAATCCAGCTCGACGACCCTCGCTGGCCATCTCAGTCGGTCTTTCCTCGTAGCAATACTCCCTGAAAGCCATTATTCAGGAGTAGTAGTGCACCATCAGCGACAAGGTGATGAAAGGCCACCGCAATAGTGACGCTATACACAGGAAGAGTTAAAGAAGAAGGCCTTATTCTCCGTGTCCAACACGAAGGTGGAAAGGGCCGAACCAGATACCAGACCGAGTGGCGGTTGGCCATGAACGTAGAAGCTGAGAACGCTTCTTTCAAGGGATCTTCCTTCTGGACCCAGCCATCAGCCATGGGAGAATGACGATCAGCGATAACCGTGCTTTCCGGCGTGCCAGGCGGCGCGCGGGGCGGTAGACAGCCGGTCGACCCGGCCGTCAGACATGGTGCCACCACGCCATCTCTATGCTGCACCGTATTGCCATGCTGGAGAAGTCCGCGCGGGAGAGGCTGGGTGCAGTCGGAGCTTCATGTGGGTGCGTGATTCATCAATAATAGACGACCATCGACAGAGGGGAGGGGATTCTCCGCCGCAGGTGGAGGAGGAGGAGGAGCAAGAGCGGTGCCCCGCCCCGTCCCGTTCCCCCCCCCCTCGCACCACCACCACACCAGTAGCAACCCACCCTTGCGCCTGCCGCAGCCCACAATTCGGGCCCCTGCAACCCACCAGGCCCCCTCTCTTCCTTCGAGCGCACCCTGAATCCCCCCCTCCCATCTCCTCACTCCCCGCATTCGGCAACAACACCCACTTCGGGCTCTGGCACAGCAAACGCCTGGGCTAGCCCAGCCCTGGTCTGGCCTGGCTCACGCGCTGTCTCCCACCCTCGCCACCCCGCGACATCGCAATGTCCGAATCTGGCATTAGGTCCCCACACTACCTATGCCGCTTAACTAAATTCCAGACCCTTACAATACCGTAGCTTGTCGACAGTAGTAGTTACCCCTGGGACCAAGAAGCAACAATTGGACACTTCTAACAATAACATGGCTGCTCTCGCGCCATTAAAATGCTGACTCTCTGCAAGCCGCTTTTGTCCGCCCGTTTTTTTTTGGTCCCTTCCCCGCAATTCACACTCACTGATGACTGCGGCACAGCTGTGAGCTGATCGGTGTGATTCCGCCAAATCCCTGCTGCTTTTCTCCGCGTGTGCAACCGCCACAAAGTTAAAGAAGAGAGAGAGGGTTTTGCATGTAATCAACAGCGTCTTCTCGCTATCGCTCTCACCTGCCGTTCGAGGTTCCTCGGCGCTCCCGACCAACTGGACGGGGGCGGGGCGGGTGGTGCGTTCCGAGGCATCGATGCCGTGCTGCCGCCGCATGTAAGGGTTGCGTTGATTAGACCGTGTGCATTTGCGCTGGGTTTGCTGCAAGAGAGGACGAGAAGAGAAGAAATCGAGTGGGGGTTAATCTTGACTGAACCGCATCGTTGGAATGTGCGTGGGAAAGACCCATCTCGTGCGTTTGAGAGAGCTGATGAGTGCGCGTACGATGACATTAGCATCGCGGGCGAACCGGTTGTTCGGGAAACAATTAAGATGGGAATCTCTCTCTCTCTCTCTCTCTCTCTCCCTCGCTCGGCTGGCGTGCGCAATCATCCCCACTTGCTGGCAAGGGAAAGCGCGGCAGAGCAGCGGGGAATGGTTGTCAGAGACCAGGACGACGACGTTTCGAAATGTCTTTGCTTTTTATCTTTTGCGATATGTATGCATGGTCAGAGTTGGGCATTTGATTGATGATGACCCTGGCCTTGGTAAGGGCGGGGGGCCGGACGGATAGCTAGCCTGGGAGTCTTCGATTGGTTACCGCTTGCTCGTTTTGAGATGGAGTGCCTTATCTCTCTCCAGGCACTACACAGTAGGTACACATGCAGGAGGCCTTGCATCGTTGCAGCAATGTTTCATGGGGAATCGCCGATATCGTCATGTCTGAGATTCGGTGGCTATCGGCCATGCTATTGGGTATGGCCAATCTATCATCGCATTCACGACCGAATGACCGCATTTTGCACCACCGGAAACTCGGGCCTACAGGGCAAAGTTTTTGAGACCAATATCACGACGACGAGTGGAACCGAAGGTTTCTGCTCTACTGCGCAAGGACAAAGGCTCCTTTCTTTTTTTACTTTCCCCTACGATCCCTCCTGTCTGCCAGCTATGTTGTCAAGGAAGACGCGAGGGCCTCCATCCATCTCGAGATCACGATAGATGTTGATCAAATCTTAATCACCAGGGAAACGATCGACGCCATTGCTCCTCCTCTGCTTCCTTCGTGACTTGCTTCTTCTTTCCCTCTATCACCATAGGAACCGGAGGCGACTAAAGTCGCACCGTGCTACCCGGCCATGTTCGTTTTACACCGCTCCCGGCCCATCCCGCCGCCCTACATTCGGACGGTGAGACAGACAAATCCTTCGCCAGGCTCCGCCTCACTTGCGGACTGATCACAAGACCACAGAAGCATACGTACCTCTTCTCTTCCTCTCTCTCTCTTTCTTGCTCATTTCCGAGAGTACGCCGGAAGAGCATGGGGAAGGATGACGATGGGGCATTTTTGCCGACCACGCAGCGCTTGGCTCCTACCCGGCGACAGACGGGGACGGCTAAAAAGAGAAAGAAGGGCGTGCACGCTCTGCGCCCCACCACTCGCAATACGTGGACCCTGGGTCCAGGTCCAGCCCGGGTACGGAGTGAACTCATTACGTGTCGTCCTTTCTCACTCGGAGAGCAGTGGCGTGAGAAGTTGGACTACTGGCTGTAGGTTCGCACCGAATGCCATTGCCAACGTTGAAAGAGCCGCCGCGCGCGCCTTGGTTCCTCTTCATCAGCAATCAGGTCCGCAGATAGGGTTTACCTACGTAGTACCTAGTAATCCGTACCTCGCGGCCCTATCCTTATCCGCCATGGATAGCCTGCGTGAACGACCATCGCCCTGCACGGCTCTCCGGCACGCCCTTTCGCGGCGCAGTCCGCCGCCGCGACCCTGCACGCACGGCTGCTTCCACCAGCAAAGCATCACCAACAGCCGAGCCACGACAACGAACCAAAAAAAAAAAAGAAAAAAAAAGCGTGGCACGTATCCCCCCGTGCACACGGTCCCATCACGAGAAACCCAGCTCACAAATCACGAAGCCAACCCACTCGCCGGCCCGTCGGCCAGCGCAGAGAACATGGCGGGCGAGGTCGTACGAGTGGGAGAATGATTGTTGTCCATACCTATTGGCTGGTGGGGTGCTGTGCTCCGGTAGTCCGGAGTGGGCATGGAAACACGTTCAGCCCTATCCATTTCCTATTCGCGCCTGCCGTCTTCGTCTCCACGTGCGTCCCGTTGCTCCATGATCCCCGTTGATGGCGGACCCCGACCCCCTCGCATCTCTTGAACGCCGGACAGACGCAAGGGGCACGGCACGGCGTGATGGCAATGGTCTCGGCTGATTGGCACAACGACAACAACGAATCCTCGTACCACATTACTGCGTCGGTCGTTCGGGGACAAGGAAAAAAAAAACGATGAATCACAAGCCTTTTTTTCTTCTTCTCTTCGATAATTCGTTTTCCTCACGCGCTGGCTGGTTGGCACGCACGCACGCACGCACGGCACGCACGGCACGCACGCACGCAGCGGAGCCGCACGGGAGCTGGGGAGTACCGTAATGAGAGAGATAGGTAGGTAGGTAGGGAGCGCCGGCGGGACCGGGACCGGGATCGGGACCAGCAAGACCCTGCTTTCCGTTTTGTGGTCCGTATCTTTCTTTTTTTTTTTCTTTTTGCGGCACCTAAAAACATCACTCCATCCTTCCCGAAACGGAAGTTTTGCACACATGGAACTTCCCCGCCTCCGGGCAGCCCACCCACCCCATCCATTCCTCGTTCCCGGACATCCGAGGCGAAGGGGTTGATTTGTTGATGGGATGGGAAGGGATCATTTTCCTCGGCATCCGCCCGCAAACGTCGTAGATACCACAGTACGTCGTCGTCTAATCCAGGGTCCCGTCTCTAGGTGATCGGCGCGCGCGCGCGCCTCTTCGCCGTGGATCCCATGCCACCCCCGCCACAGCAGGCAGGGCAGGGTCGCTTGTTATGCGGTCGGTCGGTCCACCAGCCAGCCTCCTTCCTCCTCTCGTCGCTCTCGCCGACATGACGATAGGTAGTCTCGTCGTCCCTCGCCTCGCCTCGCCTCGCCTCGCCTCGCCTCGCCTCCCTCCTGGCGCCGAGGAGACCCGAGATTTCTTCTTCAGGCGGGCGCATCCGTGAAGTCCGACTGGGCGGCGGCGTGGGCGGCGGCCGTCATCATCAATCACTATCATCAATCATCATAATCACCAGCCGTCTCCGTCATGCCGACGGCCCAGCGTGGCGGACGAGCTCCGACCTCGGCGCAGGCGCGCGAGCCAACGAGGAGGAGTTACGCAAGTGTGATGAGCGAGACGAGAGAGGTCGAATGATGCTCGCTCTCTCATCATCATCAGCCGCCCAGGGCTGTGTGCATATGACCCAGCAGCAGGAGCAGCAGGAGCAAGATTGCATCACACGCAGACAACCGGGACCCCAGTGCTTCTCAGGAACAATCCGAGCCAGAGGATGGCTTCAGGAAGACAAGGTGGACCGAGGGTTGCGGTGTGATTAGTCGAGACGGTTGGGATAATAAGACGATCGGGGAAGGAAGGGTCATGCCATGTGAGGTTGGCCAAGGTAGATACGGCGGGAGTTGCTTCACCACACAGACAGCCCCCCTCCCCCCGTCCCCAGTGATGGTAGGTCGCCTAATCATATTGCTTGACTATACACAAGGCTTTCCGCTCTCTGTCATCATCATCATCACCGAACCCGAGGACTCGGTGGTGGTGGTGCGGCTGAAAGCCTGACTGTCCTACCAACAACTCACACGCACGCCCGTAACAAACCTACCAAACAGGGCGTGCATGCGTTGACCTCATCGTGCGCTCAAGCTCAAAGCTCACAAGCAGGGATCGGGAAGAAAAAGAAAAAAAAAAGAAGGGCGCGCGCGCGGGCGATCGATCCGCGAACAAGGCAGCGTGCACGAATGCGGCAGGCAATGTCGTGCAGGGTCCCTTGATCAACCACCAGCCCCGTCGTGCCGTCGTTGAGAGAGAAAGAGGCGCGCCGACAAAAAGGAAAAAAAGAAGAGAAGGATAGGCACGATTGCATCAGTCATGACGACGGTGGTTTGCTTGCTTGCTGTCATGGGCAGGGGCGAGCGATCATTGATCGCCGCTGCAGGTAGGCATTGCATGCCTCGTGCGGCCTCAGCTCTCGTCCTCTCCTCCCACCCACCTCCCATGCTTTCCCCGCAAATTGCCCAAGAGCTGCGGATGCAGGTTTTCATCTTGGTCATCGTCATCGTGACGTTGGGGGGGGCAAGGGTAGAGATTGGCGAATTGCTCCTGGGGGAGGGGGAGGGGAAGGAAAGAGGGGACGTGTGGGGTGACAGCGAGGCTGCTGATGCTGCTGCTGCTGCTGCTGCTGCTGCTGCTGCTGCAATAATGGACCAGGCAGGCAAGCAAGCAAGCACGCAAGCAAGATTCACCTGCGTTTCCCCAGATCCACCCTACAACCCACAAGAAACGACAGCGTGTGTGGATTGACGCCAGCGCATCCCGAACGAGTGGCTCTCGAGAAGTTTCCGGGCATGCGATAAGCGACGCTCGCTGATGTCGTGCTCAGGAGATCTGCTCTGTCCTCTTTTTCCCCTACAGTAGCGACAGGCGCGATGATGTGTGCGCGGGCGCCAACTGACGCAAAGGGCGTGCAACACGCAATCAGCCTGTCACAGCGATGCAGGGTCCGGCGGGAGCAGCAAGTGATGGACGCGAGGCTCGCGCGCCCCCAAGGCAGGGCCGGCAAAGGCGGCGGGAGCTCGTGTGCGGCCAAGTCGCCCTGCATGGCGCTAGGCGCTTGGTGGCATGCGCCACGAGAAAAGCGGTGCTGGGGCTGCTTGCATTCGAAGGTGGTGGCATGTAGGTTGGTAGGCACGGAGTAGGTGGTTTTCGCTTGGCCAAAATTCACATGCCGGGCGACAGGGGAGGTCAAACGCCGACGAAAACCACCACCACCGACAGAGGGGCCCAGACCGGCGTGAATGCGAGCAGAGGAAACAGAGGCGACCCTCTGCGCGGGCGTGGAGGCGAGCAGTAGTTACATGAGAGGCAGCAGTCGGACCCTCTGCAAATGCAGAGCACAACGAGAGCAGTAAACACAGCCGTCGTTGCTCCCACAGCGAACCATGTACGGCGCTCAACAGGCATCAACCCGCCCGCGGCCCAGGGCCCCGCTGTTTTGCTCGGCCCTAGTCGCCGGCAACGACTTCGAAAGTCCTTGCCGCTGCTCTTTCCGCTGCCGCACATCCACTTGTCGTATCGCGAGACGCCCGCTGCAAGCCTCAGCCGAGTTAGCAAGGGCGTGGAGCGGACAGCAAACAGGGGAGTGGGTCTGTTCGGACATGCCTAAGCCACTCGACTCTGACCCCCCACTCATCACTCCTTCAACCCACGCCAGCGCCGCGCCCAGCGAAACGCCCCTCCCCCAGCGAAACCCCATCCACCACCATCCCCCGACATTCGCCGGTGTGGCGGTGGCAAAAAAACCTCCGAGTCTGAAAAATCATCAAACCGTGCACACCGGTGAATTGCGCAACCACGACTGCGCTGAACTCGCCGCTCGCAATTTCGCGCTTGCATAGGCCCCCCCAACCGACGGGAAAGAATGAACGCCTTGCAAGCCGCCGCTGTAGGTGGCTGCCCTGCTCGGTCCATCTCCATCCGACCCATAAACTTTTTTTGTTCGAGCGTTGGCCTTCGCAGTAGGGCGTGGAAAATAAGGGTCCACGACTTGCTGTACCGCATAGCCGTTGCTGCCGTGCACTGCGCAACATCATGCCATTTAGCCAAAAACGGCAATACCAGTGGCCAAACCGAGGCCTCCTCATCACGCGGCAAACTTTGCTTCACCATTATCATTCATATCGCCCGTGCCGCCGCCGCCCGCGTCTCACCAGTCATGTCTTGTATACCTTGAACGCCTAAGAAAAACCTTTCCGGGCGTTGCCGACTCGTCTTCCCTATCACTTCCGTGAAACTCGTGTGCAACCACCCGTGAGGGTCCGGAGCGCGAGACAGAAGCGATGATCATCCTGGTGTCGAAGCAGAGATTGGGTCTTGGACCAGATCTGGGCCTACCCAAAGAACGCAGGACGTCCGCGAGCTCGACTCATAGGATCGACGGTGATCATAGCACGTCCAGAATGACTAAGAGTGTCTTGGCTTGGTTGATGGTTGCAAGCACCATGATGAAGAGCTAGGAACTATTCACGTTCGATTCCAACTACTCACGTAGGTGTGTGCCGTCAGAAAGGCCGGCCGCCCGTACGTAAGATGAGATAAGGTGCTGACACCCAAGACACCGACGTTCGACAAGAATAGCGCATCCGTTGGATGGTAGTCTCCCAGAAAAAGCAAACAGACGGAGAAGAACCGACTACCGCCCGGACAGCCCGACGGACGACGGTAGGGTCGATCCACACCAACACCGACGACGACGACCATGACGGAAATAGAGGCGCGTACATCGAGTATCCTTCTAATCACCATCGCTACCCGTCTTTCCGCTCGTCTTACCTACCTCCCATCGCCACCCGCTCGGTGCCGCTTACCGCCATCCGTTACCCACTCTCTCCACCCTCCACACTCCAAACCCGATCGCGTGCGCTTTTGCGCTTTTTTCTCCATCTCCACCTCCCGAGATACATGGCGGTGTGCATCAGGGTGCAGTAGTACTTCAGTTAGTTCACCTAGGTACCTACTTGCTCTTTGCACCACTGCCACCACCACAACCCATGGAAACAGCCGTCTGCTTCCTTCCTCCGTCCGTCTCTCCGCTCCCCCTCCCCCTCCCCACCTCACCCTCCACTACGCACTAGTGTCCCGCTCGCAAAACCTCCTCCAAAACAAGCAAACGGCAGCCCAGCCGTGAACGTAAGGGTCTGGCGGAACCAAAGGAATTAATTCCCCAGCTCCCCACTCGATAGCCGGTCAGTCAGTCATCAGTCGGTTGGTGGGTCGCCGCCTCATGTCATCAGCGTCGTTGTTGCTTTCGTAGCTTTCCATTCTTTTCGTTCTCCGTCCGGCTTTCTCCGATCCGAATGTGGTAAGAAAGGTAAATTGATGCTGCAGAGTTGGGAGTCAAAGAGTTTTGGGCTACAGTGTTGCGTCCTCCCTCGCAAACCAGAATTACAGGAATCGAACAAACGAATTCAAGACGGAACGCAGAAAAGAAAAGGGAAATGAAATGTGCATGGTTCTAAAAAAAGAGAGAATAGAAGATACCGAGAACGAGACGCAAGCGGCGTCGGTTGGTCGGCCGGCCGGTCCCCTCTAACACATCAATCAGACCCTGAACGATCCGGGGAATGACCAAAAGGCAAAAGCCGCCACCGCCGCCGCAAGCGACAGGGTCCACGCAACTCTTCTTTCTCTGTCCAGACAAAACACATCGGCGTATCCGGTAATCTGATACTGATGAAGCTTTCTTCCGTCCACAGGACATTCTCTGCACTAAACTGACAAACAAACTGCCGCTGTACCATGAAAAAAAGAAAGCGCAAAAGACCCAGAGGGGGTGTTCCCAGAAGAAAGAGAATCTAAATATAAAAAAATATAAAAAACTTTGGTACCTGGGTAACGGGTTCGCCCGTTCGTCGGGGCGCATCGCGCTATTTGGTGGCTTTTCCCATCCCCCTCCTCCCGCGCCGTCGTCATCGTTCGTGGGCGATTAAAAAAAAGAAGCATTGCCCCAAAAACCAAACCAAACCGAAAAAGAAACATACACCAAGCCAGCCTCCCGATAATGTGTAGCAGAGAATGATGAATCTTGAATCTTGTTCTCTGTTGAAGAACTGGAACCGGAACCGGAACCGGAACCGAACCAAACAGGAGAAAGAAGAAGCTTGTAATGCATCGACAATAACGGCGGAACCTATGGAGGAACCATTTGAGCCTCATTCCTTTTTCGACACACACCCGGAAACGGCGACGCCACGCACGCGCCGTATTCGTAAACCCTTTTCTTCCAAACTCGTCGTCGGTGGCTTTCATCAGTCAAAGGAGCTAGACGGGACGACCGGCATGGGTTCGTCTTTTAGACATACCCAAAGAGAGAGAGAGAGAGAGAGAGAGAGAGAGAGAGAGAGAGAGAGAGAGAGAGGCGTCTTACATCGCCCAAGCCCTAACGAACGAATGGTCATGCTAACGCGCGCGCACGCGCGCGACGAACAGGACGTCGGCGACGGAGTTACCCCACACCACATACACACATGCACGCAGCAGGCACGTTCTAAAAGTCTTCTTGTTTGTTGCGCGATCAGCAAGGTCGTCGCCGGCCGCCGCGCCGCGTGGTCCGACTATAGGTGCGGACATCAACCCATGGCCGCCTGCCCTCCCCTGCTATTCCCACGTCTCTATTTTTTATCTCCACGCGGGGTGGGTGGGGGCAGTTCGATTCGACTCACCTCAACGAAAAGGCCTCCGATGGGGGAGGAGGACGACGACGACGACGCGGTGTGTGGGTGTATGTATGTGTGTGTGGGTAAGTAGACAGAGAGAGACTAGACAGTGGTAGACTGTGGGCAGTTCTTTTTTTTTCTTCCTCCCCTCTCCAATAATGCAGAGAGAAAGCACAACAACGCACTGGCTGACCTACCTTAACAGCTAGCTAGCTAGCACCATTGCGAGCTAGCCAGCCACCACACACGCACACACGCACACACGCACGCACGCACCTACCCACCCACCCACACCCCACCTCTCCCCTCCTCCCATCCTCCAACCCAGTCCAATGATTGGTAAGCCCTGTCTCTCTTCCGCGACACAGGAGTGAGTGGTGACTGGACCCTGCTCTTGCCTCGCCTTGCATACATACACCCACCCCGGCCACTGCGAGAAAAAAAAATAAAAGGCTTGCTCACTTGCATTCGACGGATGATTGGCCGTTGCCGGGGAGGGGAGGAGGGGAGTTTGTCCGGCCGGTTCTAGATACTAGGTAGACCGCCGCCCTGCATGTAAGGTAGGTATGAGGGGTGAGGGGGGCGTCGCGCCCGGCGGTCGGCAAAAAGCCGCAGGTTGTACGGAGCACGCGTGGTGCATGTCAGATTTTGTCTGTCTGTGTGTGGGTGTGTGTGCACGAGAATCGTTTTTTGCTACTCTCGATGGCTGGGGTCGCGTGGTTTTTTTCTTCTTTCTTTTCGCTGCTGCTTTGGTTTGCTCACGCACGCACGCGGTGCGTGCGTCGTGTTGGAGGAGGAAGGCTGGAAGTCTCCGCTACATTTCACATGCAGGGTCCAGCAAGAACAAGGTCGGCGACTGGCCCTCGGCCAACGGCCCTCGTCTGCGCCTTCCCATTCCCTTTCGGCCTGTGGCGTGAGAGTAGTAAGAGCCAAAAAAAAAATTCAAAAAAAATGCAACGGTAATTTGTCAAGTGTCAGTTTCGACAGTTACGGTGCAGACTGCCACCCACCCACTTGCTTGCTTGCTCATCACTCGCGTTGGGTCCTTCCCGAAAGCTGACTACGACGACCCACCTTACATACGCCGAAAGCCCCCCCCGTTTGCCGCTTGCCGCGCTCGTATATGTAATCCCGCGGTGAGAGGCAGGATTTCCCAACAAAAGCCGACGGTGCATGGCCGGGAATGCCGAGATGGAAAGGCAGGCGCGAACGCGACAGATTATTGCGTCCGCCGCCACCACCAACGTAAGATCCCCAAGGAAGGCGTGTGTGGAGTGCATGATGCGGCTTGGGGAGGAGAGTTACGAAATGTGGAGACGGTTTCGATAGTGCGGGAGGAGTCGTCTGGAGTGCAGATGGGGGGGAGGGGAGGTGGAGAGAGAGGAGGGGTAAGAGAAAAGGACGGGGCCGGAGCGAGAGTAAGGGTGCAGTGGGGCTTCGTCCGCTTCGAGCCGTCAGCCATTGCGGTGGTGGTGATGCTTATGCCGCGCCTGCCTTGGTGTTGTGGGGCTCACCCTGCTGTTGTCGTGCATGCTGCATCCTATGCTTCGAGTGGCTTCCCCCAGCCGCCCGACAGTGCCCTGTCCGGATCGAGAGCGGCAGCGGCGGCGGCGGCGCGGAGGTGGTGCTGCTGCTGATGCTGCTGCTGCTGCTGCTGCTGCTGCTGCTGCTAATGATGAGACGACTTGGTTCAAGAAGGATAGCGCCCCGAAGTCGCAAGACAGAGCGCCCCTGCTCCCCGGCATGCAACCCCGCGTGGAGGGCTGCTCATCTTCGCCGGTTCGAGCAGCGACAAGAGGACGGCTGCAAGCCTCCTTCCGCAAGCAAGGCGAGGACCCTTGAGGCGGCGTGGCGTCAAGCGAAGGGTTTAGGTTTGGGTTGGTAAGGGCTTGCGCAGCATTGCGACAGTGCTGCATCGACGAGCTCAACACCGGCCCAACCAGCCGCCCATCGTCCTGCACGCGCAGGGATCAGCGGCGCCCGGCCGTCAGCGGCTCGGGCGAGAGTCGGGGCAGCTCTGGGGCCTGCGTGCAGCCTGCAATCTCGGCAACCGTTGAGGAGAGAAAAGTCGACGGTTTTAGACGGCAGCGGGCGCGGAGATGGCACGGACGAGCTCCCTTGCAGGAGGCAGGTCGGCCGGCCCCAGGGAGACGCTGGGGATCTCCATTCGAGATAAGCGTAGCATTTGGAAGCGGCAGGGGCAGCGATAGGCGCATGGGGGGTCGATGGTCTGGAGCCTAAAGTCGAATGGAGCGGCTCATCCAGACCCATGGCGGCTAGGGAGCTTGGCGCTCGGTGGGCGAGGTACCTCTCGCGGCGGCGTGGGGAGGGCAGGCAGTGACAGAAGGGTACATTGGAGGTACCTCTGCGTCCTCTGCGCCCTCTGGGCGGACGACCAGCAGTTTGAGCGAGGTCGGCGAGGTCGGCGCGGGATGCAGCCAGTCAGCACCCGCTGCGTGCGCCCACCCCGCATCTGCCGCCCGCTGCGGATCCGAGACCTGACTGCGGCCGTTCTGGCTGTGGCGCGTGGATGCCGCACGCGGCGCTGCCAGGACGCAGTTCGTGAGAGCCGAATGAGGGAGCGGGATGCCGAGTGGTGAGGTGAAGCTGAGGCAGGAAGTCGGTGGTGAGGCTCTGAGGAATGGCTGCACGACCATTGGCCGCCGGCTGCCGGCTGCCGGCCTGACCCACCCCGGCCTAAGGCGGTGATGTCGGTGCTCACAACGAGTCCATGACGAGCCACCACTCTCTACATCTGCCTCCCAGGTGCGGATGCCGTCTTCGCCCACTGCTCCTGCGCCGCCCTCTAACCGCCCGCCAGAGTCCCAATGGCGCCCTCGAGAGCCGCCTCGCGCATCGCCGCCTCGGCCGCCCTCAGCGCCCGCCGCTGCGCCGCTTCTGCTGCATCCGCCCACACTCCTCTGACGCGTCGTTGCTACGCGCAGCTGCTATTTTCGCACAAGACCCCGACGCCACGCCCAGCTCGAGCCCACGCCGCACCCTTCGCACAATGCCCTGCTGCCGCCCGCCGCTGCATGTCGAGCAGCCCGGCCCCCGAGCCGCCGGATTACCTGTCTGAGGGCGAGCTGCATGTCTTCAATAAGATCAAGGATAATCTAGACCCTGTGCGCCTCGAGGTATGTCAGCCCATATCAATTTAACCCTTCCCCTCTCCTCCTTCACCCACCGTCTTTCTCCTCGGCTATGGCTTTCGAAATGTGGAGAAGTCGAGAGCTAATGATTTTTTTTTTTTGCCGAGCAGGTTCAGGACATTAGCGGCGGTTGCGGTTCCATGTACGCGCTCGATATCGAAAGCCCCAAGTTCAAGGGCTTGACCGTCATCAAACAGCACAAGTTGGTCAACGAGATCCTGAAAGATGAGATCAAGAGCTGGCACGGCGTGCAGTTGAGAACCAAGGCCGCTGCATGATCGCCACTTTGTATCATATCGCACATCTTCTTGACTTTTTGGAGGAGATACGGACAACACTCTCCTCTCTTTTAGACGGGCGGCATTACTGCATATTGGGTTGGCTATGGTATCTGGGTCTTGGGGGGCGTGTAGGCGGCTCATGGTCGACTGGGATTTTGTAACGATACCTGTAGAGATGGGACAATAATGTAACAATATTGAAATATCCACACGATGAATTGTTCCTCCTCGGGTCTTGCTTGATATTAGTATCCCCATTTTTTCTTTTTCTTTTTTCGAACGTCGCGACCTCCCTCATCTTCAGCAGCTCTCCGCATTTTTGCGGAGGCCTTGATCAGATCATCCTCTCGTTTTTTCTCATTCTGCTTTCACTTCGCATCTCAGATGACTCAGAGTTCCTTCAAAGGGAAGGTTACTTGCCCGATGCTGTGCTTGGGGTTGCTGACAACATCGTTTCCATGATAGCGGATGTATCAGAGCCGGTAAATCAGCACACTCTGCCAACTCTACTGGAAAATGGAGTTCATAGCGACGCAATAAAACTTGCAATCTTGCTCATCACTAACCTGGGATCTTGGAAAGTATCGTTTCAGTAAGAGACAGCAACATAACGATTATCATTGAGCTTAGGAGCTGAAACGCATCATTATGAATGATCAACATCCATCGGGAAGAGTCCTTTGATATCACGTCGCTAGAGGCTCTCCAGACAAACAAAGGAAAGCGAGAAGAAAGTACCGAGGAAATTGGAACTTGTGATCGTGTAGTAGGATATCACTTGTTGAGCGGATTACAATGGCTAATCAATGAATCGAGAGGCGAGAAAATACCTTTTATCACATGTAGCATGTATTGCGAGTACTGTAGATACCATGTGATTCCGTTTTGCAAAAAATTGAACTAGAAACACCACACGCTGAATGCTTCGGCTCTTACAGTGTGCGGAGGAACCAGTTCCCTGCTCTAACTTTTCTTTCTTTTACTCTTAATCCCATGGTCTCTGAAGTCTAACAAGTTTCCAGTGTTGCTCTAACGTAGCTGTTACCGTCAATGAGAAGGAAACACGTATCATTCATGAAAGATATCAAAGCTCCCGTAGCATATCACTGATCATTCTTCAACAGTGCATTGCTTCAGCATCCGGCGTTGAAGCAGCAACACATCACCAGCATCCAACACCTCCGAGTTGCCAACTGAAAGCGTCGGTCTCTGTAGGGGAACCAGCCAGCAAAGAGATAAACCGTCAACGGTGAAGACTTGTGCAAGGTGGCCAACAATCAAACATATTTGTTTGTCTTTGATTGTTGGCCACCTTGCACTTGTGCGATCATAGCAAAGAACCAGAATCCAGTGTATCGTTGAGCGGTTTTGCTGACAATCTTTGAGGAGACTTGAGTTACTTCAAGAAGCCTACACCTGAACGTTTGTTTCAACTTGCCCTGGATCTGTCCGCCTGCCCGTTGGCTGGGAGACCTTGCAGTCACCGTACTGGGAAGTATTCACATGAGCGAGTCGGCCGCTGCCATGCAGATGACTGAGATGATAACTCAGCATGTCCATGACGTGATGACTCCATTGGACGAGCTGGTACTCGGTCTTCAGTTTGCTGACTTATAAAAGCAAGGCTAGGGGCATAAGTTTTCAATTCATCGACAACGCTCAGTGTTTGTTTTGGCTAGCACTTAAGAGCGGCGGCACTGAGCGGACCTCAAGGACAAAATGCGAGTATCACTCGGGCGGAAGGTGCGTACTAGAGGCTCCCTCGCCATCAGGAGTCCAGCTTACACCAGGTTCACCAAGAGGCCCAAATAATGAGGAATGTCAACTGTCACTAAAGCTGGTAGGTCTTTTTTGCCCAAAAGAACAGTGAACAATTCCTCGACTCATTTCAAAGAGTAACCATCACCTCTGGCGCTCAGGGAACTTCGACTTTTCTGCTCTTTGCTCCTCACCCACCACTCCCAAGCCACCCTTGACGCCGTTTTACCTAGCTGCCGATCTCACATGACATGGACAAAACTCCTCAGTTCCCTCCCGAAAAAAAAAGAACAGTGACATCCACCAACAATGGGAAACGCTGCGCATCTCCATCGTCAGCATCCAGCGCGTGTGCTCCCTCACACCAGGTCGCCAACCATATCGACCAAACGAACCACGCAAGCCTCATTGCACGGCAGGGCCGGAAAGTACGATGATCGACCTTGTTTGTGCCCCCAAACGCCAGGGCGAGCGAGCCTCGCTATCCAACAAGGCAGCAACACACCAATCAACCTTGGCTGTGGCATTCGCGCCCGTCCACCCTCCCTCCTCCTGTTAAACAGGCCCGTCGCGATGCGATGACCAGCTTGCACGCTTTCCTCCACTCGACCACCACCTATGTCAGCTGCATTGCGGTCCGGTCCGGCTCATGGGATGCCACGTGTTTTTATAGAAGGGAGGGGAGCATCATGCTGCATGCGGGCTGCGACGTCGTAGGCTTGTTTATGCAGCGTCCCGCAGGCAGTCGAACAAGAGGCATTCGCGATGGCTCACGACAGCCAGCATCACGCTGAGAGGAGGCATCTCAGGGGTGGGTGTCGGAATCAAACGCTGGGAAACGGAACCCGCGATCGATCGTTTCCGGCGGCCCACCGAGGCTCTCAGCGCGAGCTGCAGCCAGCGCAAGAGATATTTGGTGCCCGCCGAAAGTCTGAGATGGCAAGCTGATTGGACGCTACGTAACTGGAATGCAAATGGTAGCCGACGTGGTCGTGGCGGACATTCACAAATGGAGAACCCTGGTGACGGAAAGCGTGGATGTGATGATGATGATGGATCTGGAACCGGAGGGGTTCTAGACCTATGCATGCCGGATTGAGAGAGGACGCGTACTTCTTTACGGACCGCCATGCCGGTGGTTTTTATTGTGTGGTTCGGAACCGCTCTTGAGGGTCTTCTCCTCTGAGGCCAGACTCTGCTCAAGCTGAGCGTGCAGGTCCTGGAGCTCTTCCCTGTCTTGGGGATCGCGAAGCGTCGAGTCCCGAGCCGGTCTCCAAGTTCGTCGAGGACCTCCTTGGTCCCCTCCTGTAACAACAGGCTACGTTCCGGTCGAACTGCGCGTTTTAATCATCACCGTTGTCTGTGACGACGGCACGCGATGTTGAGGGAGGTGTAAGCTCAATGACTTAGACGGGGAAGCCGATATGCAGTACTTTGCGTCTCTGGCGGAAGTCGGTTTGTCTGAGCGGAGAGGTCTGGTAGGGCCGGGGGGCGCCTGGTGGAAGGGCGGGGGTGCGGCGATGATGAGACGCAGCATTTGTGAAGTTTGGTGGGGGTGGGCATGGTGGATCGATGGATCTGGTAAGCTGTTGCCGTTTGAGACGCCGTGGTGCTATGACTGATCCGCAGAGTGAACGCTTGGGGAGCATGCATGGGTAAAAGTCAAGTGTTTTCTGTTGGACACCGTCTTATACAATACACTATGGTAACCGACGACCCGCTCGAGAATCCAGAGATGCCAGAGGATGCGTATAATAAAGCCATCTTCGTGCACATATGCGCGCTCCTTTTTTTTTTTTTTTTTGCATTCATCATCCGATTTGAGGTCGTCCTTCCAGCACAACAAACCCCGGAAGGCGCAGGGTAGGGTGATGGACAACAAGGTCCCGCTGAGCTCAGCCGTGGAGCCTGGGAATGGGATGGACTAAGCTGTCGGGAAAGGTGCCTGCATCCGATGACCTCCTTCCGGCAAAGTTGTTATCGACGGCGGCGAGCACGTCCGATATCCTCTTCTCGCTGGCGTCAGCGAGGATCTGCTGGGAGGCCCGGGGGTTGGTTCCAGGGTGCCTGTGAAGAAAGGGGTGCATCGACGGACGGAGAGCCGGATACTCGCGCATTTCGGACAAAGTGAGAGAACGACGAGGAGCCAGGGCGGAGTCGGAAGCGTCATGATCCCTTGCAGTGTCTGTTGGGCGCTGTTCGACAAGCAGTTCGAGCATGTCGAGGACTGAAGCATGCGGCGGCATCACTCTCCTGTCCTCGATGGGCGGAAAATGCCGGTCCCGTTGCAGCGTCAGAACCTCCGAGATGCCGGCGTAGTTTCTCTCTTCCTTCTTGAGTGACAGCTTTTCGTCTATGAAAAACCCCATGGCCACATGCTCCGCGGCGAGTCGCAAGGTTTCTATGGCGCACTTCGACAAGATTGGATGCATCGTGAGAGCATGTTCAAAGCGGGAACCTTTGCAGTAATCATGATACTTTACGGTGATGGGGAAGAACTCGCGTTGCCAAGGCGGAGCATTGCGCATATCTTCAGGCATATGTTGTAGCAGCAGGCATACGACGTCGAAGGCATGCAACCTCTTGCTATAATTCCAGTATGTCACCGGCATCAAGACCTGCTCGACGGGACACACACGGGCAATGACGCGGTAGGGGCTAGCGCCGTGCCTGAGTAGCGCCCGAAGAATCTCCATTTGCGTGAAAGGCTCTCGATGGTGTGGTATGAACATGATGTAATCGATCAATTGGGATAGCGGCGTATGTCCTGATTCGTCGAGGATGTCGGGGTCCAAGCCGCGCTCCAGTAGGGTGTTTACGGTATTGCAAATATCGTTATCATTCGTGGTGGAGTAGTCGTAGATGCAGCCGGTACAGATGGTGTGCAGTATACCCGAATTGCTGACATCGATCAATTCCGCGAGGAAGGGAGCCATTCCTGACATCGGCGAATGAAAGACAAGGGCGTGTAGAAGGGTCTGCAAGCCCGGATGGCCGTTGTCTGGAAGATTTCCTATCAGAGTTTGCAGGTTGAGACCTGCTTTGAGGAACTCGATGAGCAGGCCGCGTGTGTCGTTCGCGATACTGTCCAGCCTGGATAGGTGTCGGTCTAGCAGGGGCAGTACGATCAGACGTTCCAGTCCTTCAAACTGTGCTCCAGCATCTAGGAGAATGTGGGCATATTCGTTCACAAGGGAATAGTCGGAACTGTAAGCACATTTGGCTCTGCGCTTCAATACCAGCTCAAAAGTGGTCGCTCCCCGATATGGGCCTTCAGCTGCAGGGGCATCAAGGAGTGCGCTGTGTGGCATGGCTAGCTGCTCTATTATTCTACGCTTGTTCGCGAAGAGGGCGGCTACCTGAAGCGCATGAAGTCCGTCCGAGTTGAGAGGCGCCATCGAAGACCCATTTTCCAATAGCAATCTCACGAGGGAGCAATCGCCTCGTCTGATTGCGGCCATGAGCGGCGTCTCGCAGGTCCGAAGGTCCTTTAGATTGACATCCGCGCCTTCGCGCAATAGAAGTTTGACAACTTCCGGGGTTGAATGTGAGGTTGCCAGGGACAACAAAGATTTTCCAAGCACCTCCGGAGCGGCCGCTTCTTCGTGGAAGAAGGATGTGAAGCCGATATGCCAGTTGTTGACCACAAAGCGATATGGACCTTGGAGGAACGATTCCAGGCGTTCGACATGGGAGTGCTGTATGGAGTCTACGAGACTTGAGATGACCTCGTCTGGAATATGATGTGCCCCTACGTCGTTTTCGAGGGTGTTCGTGCGTGCCCTGCTTTTTATAAGCATCAATGTAGATTGCAAAATGAATCGCCACTCACACTTCCTGGGATGAATCAAGGATTGGGGTGGGAGAGATTTCCTGCAGATGTTCTGGTGGTGAAGCCGAGGGCCGTCGTCCCCTCTTGAAGCCCCATTCGCATAGTTTGGAGCGGTAGGCGCGCGTGCTATTCTGGGGTTAGCAAGGATGTTCTTCAACGCCACCCACCCATTACCGGAGGATGTCACCTACGAGGCGTTAAACCCATTTTCATTACGGAGATTCCGCGTTACCTCCGTTAAAGACTTCCCCTGCACAGCATATAACTCCCTTATCTTATCCTTCACCTGCAGCCAGTCTTTCGTCATAATTTCCAAGATGGGACTTTGGGAAAAATGCAAAAGTGAGGTGAGTTTTGCGACGGGGCTGGGTGCAGCTGTACAAGTAGGCTGAAGGCAGACGCCGCGCTTATTAGGTGGTGGCTTCCCATGGGTTTCTGCACAGTGCAAAAACGCTAGCTTGAACAGGAGAAGATCTGCAGTGGGATCAAGTGGGGACTGATGCGGGAGTCGAATTGCACAGTGCAAAAACCCGCTGCGCCACGTCCACGTTGCACCATAGTGTTTGGCAGTGTCAGCTGTGCCCCATAGGAGTAGAAAGTCGCCTGAATTGCACAGTGCAAATGCGCTAGATGATCCTGTTTCCCAGTGACTTGTCAGCCAAAGCCGAGATCGCCCACCGCCGGCCGTTGCCATGCGTTAGCGAATGATGAAGGTTGTCGGCTTCTGGGCGCAGAGGCTCGGAGTCGTGGGTCGCACGGCGCCATCCGCTCCCGCACAGTGTTCGTGCAGGAGCCGTACCACAGCCTTGCTCGTGAAGTGCAGGATATTGGGGAAAACTGCACAGTGCTTATCCTATGTCTATGGTTATTGGATCAGCCACCACAGGCTGTGGGATAGGTTTCTGCACAGTGCAACTCGTGATAATAATATAAAGTCTCTAGTCTCGACTTCGGCGGACTGCAACCAATCGACTATTTCAGACTTATGTCTGCTACAATCAAACAATCAGCGTCCGCAAAGCCAGCAGGATCTCAATCGTATTGATTTGTTTCTTTTACCTTTTGCGCACCTCAAAGATCATGTCGATGAACAAGACAACATCTGCTACGCATGCAGTATGCAGGTGAGCCAGTGCCCACCGATGCTGTAAGATAGCAACTGATTTATCTCCAGTAGCTGCGAGTGCTGTACCAACTCTGGCCCATCATCCACGGAGAACGAGGGCGGCAAGAAGCGCGCGATTACCCAGACCGTCGACCGGAACGAACCTTGCTTCCATACAACAGCCGGGAACCAAGCCGTGGACCAACATGCTGGCGACTCAGCAAGACTCCGACGACTTGCTCAGGCAGCTCGAGAGTTGGGGATCGAGCTGCCTAGCAACACTATGCGTTTAGAGGGACTTTCGAATAGATGTCCGATGGAACGCTGGGTCAGTGATGATGGGTGCTACTCCGAGGTGGTGATGGCGAGCTACGGCGCAGATTTACGGCGAAAATGAATGGCAAAATCAAGGAGCTCCTGCCGCATGTCAGCCAACTGTCAGTACAGGCCTGGAAATGATGAGCGACGACCTTTCTTCAGCTCACCTTCAACGCATCTCTTCCACGATTTGGGCTCGTGCTTGGAGAAGCTTGAGGGAGGGAGTTGATGGAAGTACCTAGCGAGGAGTATATGACAGAGATGGTTGCGAGTCTTCCGAAATCTATTTGTCTATCATTCATAGCATTCTCCTTCTGATGACTTTCGAGATATGCTGAAGTCCTTTCAAGCGCTCCTCGCCGGTCTCACCGAGGTATAGAGATGCGACTGGCCAAGCGTGAATACCCCCATCTTCTTCGTCAACGTCAACATGCGCTCCTCCCTTTTCCAATATGCTGACGACATCTCGGATTTCTGGACCGAGAACTTCTTCAGATCCATAGAGGAAACACCAGCCTTGAGAGGGGGATGCTCTTGCCCAACGTTCAACATCTTTGCAGTTACCCGGAGAGACCATCGGGTCATCAATGGAAATTTTGTTGCCGGCGTACTGTTTTCCGTAAAGGTGTAGGCTGTCGGAGTTGAGGTAATCGCTTGCAGTATTTCGATTATTTGGAGAAATGATTGTGACCCAAGGTGAGATCATAGTAGCCAAAGCTGGGAGCTTGCCACTGTGACATTCATGGTCTGCAAGATAGAGCAGAAGACTGAGAATGAGGGTTCCGCCGGCGGAATCTCCGCCAACACACACTCGCGAGGGGTCTTCGATGATGGAAAGGACATGCTCGTACCCCGCAAAGAGTTGCTGAACTTGGGTTGGGTAGACGGCATCGGGTACGAGGGTGTACTCCAGGGCGAAGAGGGCTGGATTCTTGTAGCCTGCCTCTTTCAGGAGCGAAACCCAGGCAAGTAGGAATTCCATGTAGAAATAGCTGGAGCCCATTGAGAAGCCGCCCCCGTGGCAGTAGAGCACGACGATGTCCGGCTTGGTCTCTTCGTCGAAGGTCAGCCAGACGCCGTGGAAGCCATCTCTCCTCACGTCTCTCCAGGAGATGGGGGAATGAAGGTAGCCGTGGCGCAACATTCGCCATCTCAAAAATGGCAAGGATACCGGCTTCGAAAAAAAGACACGACCAATGAACGCGGGCATGCAGGCAAAGGCATAGCGCACGCATCTAATAACGAAGTCTTGAAATGGAGTGGCTCGCTGAACGAATGGAGATCGATCTGCATATGGTGTGAAGAAGCGTTCCCGAACGAAATGGTAGGGTATCAGAATTACTACGAGTGTCAGCGTCTTTCCAATTTGATAGGGGTAACGAGGATACCTATATGGGGCAGGGCATGAAGCACCCATGTCACTAGCTCTAGGAAATCAACACGGAGAAGCAGTTGGGGAGCGAGGAAGATCAGAAAGACAATGCAGTCCAGATAGGATATTTGAGTGAGAATCATGTTTCTTCAGCATTGGATGTGTGAGTTGAAGCGGGAAGTAGTGAACGAGCGAGCGAGCGAGTGGTCTGACGTCTATGACGCCGACAGGCTGGGCGCCTAGGCCGAAAGAAGGTATGCGCTCTGGATGCAAGCACCAACGCCGCGCACACGACGGAGGGCAGTGGGAAAGACGGACGGGTGGATTGACGCGCGGCGCAGATGACGTGAGGCGTCCGGGGTCCCGTCGGCAGGTTGATTAGATAAGCGGCGGGCGCCGTCACGTGTTCCTGAAATTTCCGCCGCCTCATTTGCTGCTGGCCGGCGGCCTGCCATCACCGTCACCACCGACCACGTCAAGCAACCTGCTGCTTTCACGCGCCACGGGCTGGTTGCGCGCACGCAGTTGCTCTGTCTCTGCAGACTCTCACTCTTCTCCCCCTCCCCCCTCCGTTCCACCATCAACCCCGCGCTGAAGCTCCAATGCGCTGAAGCTCGCTCCACCTCCGGCTGTCCAGCAACGACCTCCGCTCCCGCGAATTTCGCGTCTACCGTGCACAGGATTCCGCCGCGGACTCGCACTCGCAAGCTGGGAGCTATGGATTTAGCAAGGTGCGACGCCGCCTCCAACCCCGCGGCGCTGAAGCCGGAGCTGACCCGCCACCTTTCTAGCTCTCTCACCCAGGAAGAAATTCCTATCAAGCTGCGATGCGCCATCTGCAACAAGCTGGTCGTCAACGCTTTCGGCCTGCCGTGCTGCGACCAATCCATATGTGGGAACTGTAAAGACATCTCCCTGTGCGACTCGGTGTGTCGATGCTGACCTGCCTAGGCCAATCTTCGCTGCCCGACTCCTGCCCCGTATGCTCGCACAGCCCGCTGTCCGCCGACGATTGCAAGCCGAAAAAGAACCTGCGCCTCACCGTCAAAGCATACCTGAAGTCGGAGGAAAAGAAGCGCGACAAGGAGCGCTCCGTCAGTGTTGCGGCCAAGCCCGACACTCCCGTAACTCCAGGCGGGACAGCCCCACCCGTTGTTCAGTCCATAGAGCAGCCTCTCGATGCGCCCGACCATACTCCCTCGATCGCCCCGCCGGACGCCCAAGAACCGAAAGACCAGGAACACGGCGACGCGGCCCAGGCGAGCGAGGCGCCTCAGGCTGATACTGCAAACGCGGCTGCGGACCAGGCGCAATTCGAGGTGAGATCGGTGGATCTGTATTTCGGAGCGAGGCTGATAGCGTATAGGGCGCGAACGGATCCGAAAACCACCAGGACCAAGACCTGAACGGCCAGGATACCACCGCAGACCCCGCCACCGGAGAAGACGCAAATTCCGAGGACAAGGAGGATGGTCAAGACGGTCAAGAAGGAGCTCAGGAAGTTCAGGATGCGCAAGGCGAAGGCGAAAAACAAGCCGGAAACTGGAACTCGGGAGCGAATGGAACGCCAGGCCAGATGTTCGGAAACGGCTTTGGTTTTGATCCCAGCCAAGCTGGGTTCAACGGCATGAACTGGACCGGCCCTGGAGGCTTCAACCCTCTGATGATGAACGGAATGTCCAATGGCAACTGGAGCAACTTTGGCATGATGGGTAAGCCACTCCAGTCTGGTGTCTTCCGGCAGTGGTGCTGACCAGAAAAACAGGCATGTCCGGCATGGGGATGGACCCAATGACCATGTCCCAAGGAATGTTCGGAGGCTTTGGAGGTCAGGGCATGGGCATGAACGGAATGAACATGGGCATGGGCTACGGCGGAGGATACGGTGGCGGATGGAATGGACAGCAGATGAGTGGCAATGACTTTGGTGGCGCAAATGCTGGCTATTATCCCGGAGGTGGATATAATCAACAATCGCACCAGCAAGGGCATTTCCCGCAGCATCAGATGAATCATCATCACAACCAGCAGTTCGCAAAGAATAATTTCCAGAACCAGAATCGCATCCAGGGGGCCGGCGCAAATCAGCAGCAGAAGCCAGTTGGTCAAGACCAGGAAGATGCGGGTGCTGGTCCTGGCCAGGCTGAAGGTAGTGCTGCTGCTGAAGGTCAGGTGTTAGGCGAGGAGCAAGGCGAGGCCGAGCATAAGGACTCCGCGAAGCATGCTTCGGAGGCGGATGCCGAGGACGGCGCCTTCGAAAACCAAGTTCGCCCGGACCTCCAGACGCGCCAGTCGTCACAAGCAGGTCCTGGCGACGCGCAAGAAGCGAACGACGAAGACGGGCCTGCCGACCAGGCCGATGCCGCAGACGACGCGCCAAACGACGAAGCCACATCTGGAGACGTTCCCGAGGACGGCCCAAGTGCGGAGAGCAAGGATGAAGGTGACACTAACCATACTGTAGGACCTGATGCCCAAGAAGGCGAGGCAGGCCAGATTCACGACCCCGGCGAGGGGCCACGGGAAGATGCGCAACAGCAAGGCCTCCAGCAGCCAGGACACGGCTTTCAAAACCAGAATTTCCCGCACCAGCCCATGGGCGGATTCGGTAACGCGGACCCTACTGCTATGGGCATGGGCATGGGCATGGGAATGGGCATGGGCATGGATCCTGCTTCATTCATGGGTATGCCCATGGCCGGTATGCCCGATCCTTCGATGGGTTTTGGGCCTATGAACCAGCACTTTGACTATGCAGGTCGTGGAAGGGGTGGTTTCAGAGGCGGTTACGGGCGTGGCTACCAGAACTTCCGCGGAGGATTTGGACGCGGGATGCATGGACCTGGATTTGGACCAGGGAGTGGTGGTTTTGGGGGAAACATTACAGTTCTTGCAGGCGGAGAACCAAAGGGGGTGGGTGTCGAGGGCGCTCCCACCGGGCCCAAGGCCATGCGCGAAGGGCTCCCAAACACGGGGGCCAGTGGCCGGTTGGGTAGAGCAGCATTCGCCGGTGGCGCAGGCAGAGGCTTGCCGCACCAAGGATCGGCCCCTCCATCCGAACACCAGCAAAGGTGAGTACCTTCCAACCCATAGGAGGCTAAGTTCGAGCTCCTGACTTTTGAGCAGCAAAACACCCGAGGACGGACCCAGTCGTGCTCACTCACCTTCGCGGCAGAGGTCGAAATCTCGGTCGAGGTCCCAATCTCGGTCGCCGTCTCGCCGCCACCGTCACCGTCATCGCTATCATTCTGCAGATGCCGCGTCGGAACCGGAGTCACGCGAGCGTCGCGAGGAACGGCGTCGCCACCGGTCGTCGCGCAAGTACGGGGAGGAAGACGAGGCTCCGCACGAGGGCTCCAGGGCGCGCGGCCACAGCAAGGAGCGGCCCAGAGACTCGTCCGTCGACTCATCCAGACACCGCAGCAGACGAGAGCGCGACAAGGACCGGCACCGGTCGTCCCGCTCCCACCGGGACCGCAGCCGCGAACACCGCCGACACCGGCACAGATCCAGGACTCCGGCCGCAGACGACCGCGACGACGCGGTCAGCGTCGCGAACGGCACGGACGCCGGCAGCGAGGCGGGCGGTCGCAGAAAACGCGACAAGTACCGCGAACGCGAGAAGGAGCGCGAGCGCGACCACGACCGCAAGGACAGGGAGAAACCCCGCGACCGTGACCGCGACCGTGACCGCGAGCGCGACAGGGACAGGGAGAGGGAGAAGAAGCGCTCCTCTCGCCGGGACTCCCCGTCGTATAACGATTACTCGGACGACGACAGACACCACCGCTCGTCGCGCCGCCGCCGCGAGAAGGAAAAGGAGCGGGACAAGGAAAGAGACCGCGCGGACAGAGCGGCGGCACGCAGGGAAGAAGAGCAAGCACAAGCAGACGGCGAACTAGAAGGCGAGTTCAAGATCCAAGGCCGCTCCAAGCCGCCGCCGAAGCCGGCAACGAACGACCCCCCGACGGCCGACTCGTCCATGCCCCCTCCACCAAAGGGCATGTCCAGCTCTCGGCCATCCCCGCCGCCGCCGTCGCAGGCCCGCACACGCGACCGCGACCGCGACCGCGACCACCACCGCGACCACCGCGAGAAAGGAGACAAGGACAGGGACCGCGAAAGCTCGTCGCGCCGCAACAGCGGCGTGTCGCAGTCGGGGGCCGCCACGACGGCGGACCCGGCTCCCTCCTCCAGCAGCACCGACCCGCACACGCTCGAGCGCGAGGCGCGCAACCGCGAGCGCATGCTCAAGGAAGCGCAGCGCAGGGCTCTTCTGCAAAACCAGCCGTCGTCGTCGTCGTCATCGACCGGTGGCGGCAGCAGCGAGAAGAGGAAGCGCGGGTACGAGGGCTACGAGGATGCGGGGGAAAAGTCGTTCGCGCCGCCCACGGGGCCCAGTGCGGAGCGCGACCGCCATGGTGGTGGCAGTGGTGGTGGCAGCAAGAGGCGCAGGGGCAGCGAGGCTGCTGAGAAGGACGAGCGTGGGAGTAGCAGTAGGAAGAGGCGGGTGAGTTATAAGTATGAAGACGAGGAGAACGACGAGGCGCGGGCGAGGCGGGTGGAGAGCGAGAGGGAGGCACAGCGATGGAGGTAAGAAGGACGTCTCGGTGCCCGCGCTGGACAGAGAGCGTCGGAAAGGGACGAGCAAAAAACACACGCCCTCTGGATGAGGTGCTCTAATCATTAACTGTACACTAGAACTCAGCCTTCCCCGTCGTGGCAGACGTGGCGATATTTTGATCAATCAATCAGGGCGGCAAAAACGATTTGGTTTTGGGAGTCCCTATGTAGAGCTAGCAGTGGCGGGAAAGAATTCTTTCATCATTATTCATTTTCATTTTGCCTTTTGGACTAGTACCTAGGAGTGCGAAGAATCATGGCGATAAGGGGGCGGAGATGAAAGCGACAAAGGGCAGCTTGGCAGTCTCCTATTCCCGCCCCAAGCACGGCCGGTGGCCGACGTGTTTCCGGCCGGCGCTTGGCCACTACCTATGGACGGGCCGGCACACCTGGGCTGCGACGCTCCATGCCCTGACCCTCTGCTGACGTACGTTGTGTTCCGCGTCACTGCTACTACTACTGCACTGCACCGCAGGCCGCGACAGCTGTCTCGGTACTGAGAGCAGGCAACCAGTCGAGACGTCCCACGCGCCGGGCCACGTCGCGCTCCTCCAGCCAGGGTCATCCGTGAACCTTCTCCAGCCGCCAAGGAATTCCGCTCGGGCCGGAGACGGAAGAGAAGCGACTGATTGGAATGGCTGATTGCGCCCGGGTTGCAGCCAGCCCTGCTGAAGCTGCTCGGACGCCCCCCTGGCTCGCACTCCCGGAGCCGCAAAAGCCAACGTCAGCTCTTACAAGTCCCTGCAGCCCACCCCCCCCTTCGTCGACGATTGAGACGCCTCTTTGTCGACCGTCCCTCAGGCTAATGATCCCCGCACTTGCCGCTAAAGCTGACCAGCCTATTGACCGGTAGGTGGGAGGAGCGAAGGCCACGGATGGTAGCGAATCGGGTGAGTTCCGCGGCGTGTCTACGTATGCAATTCTGCAAGCGCTTTTTTGTTTTTTCTTAGCAGCACGGATGGGAAACACGAACGAGAGGAGGAGGATCGCGATTCTGTGGTAGGTATCGCCGAGAAGGACGCTCGGGGTCGATGGTCCGCTTTTCTTGCTCGGTCGGCAAAAAAAAAAAGGACGAGAGGACCAGCAATGGATCCGAGTTCTTCCTCTCGTCCCCCGTGCCCCTCTCTAAACAGTACGTCCGCCCTTCTCTCGAAGAAGGACAATAAGGATCGCGGCGCGCCGCCCGAACCTGCTTCGCTCTTGGCGTGGAGGAAAAGGGTAACACGCACCACCTGCTGCACTCGAGGGGGAGGGGCCCACGGGAAACCGGTACTTCTTCTTCCCAATGTCGTCCGCGTGATCTTCTTTTGCTTTTTAGGTTTTGTTTCTTCTCTTCTTCTATACTTTCCCCGCCCCGCGTGCGCGTGTTTGTGAGTGAGGGCCGGTGTCGCGCGGACGACGACGACGACGACAGCGACGACTTCGTTCGCCTCCTCTGATCCGCCATGGAGATGACTCGCCGTGGTGTTCCCCGTTGCTTGTCGTTGCCAATTGTTGCCGCATGCTGGCTTGCTTCCTCGTTGCCCACGCTCGCTCAGGACCCTTTCACGAACAACGACGGCCTTTACAGTTTCGTCACCGTACGTCTCCCCTCTCCCCGACATCATCGCCTCGGAAATCTCTCTCTCCCTCCCCGCCCGCCTCCCCCACACCTCCGTTTCTTGAAGACGCCAGTCGGCAAAGGTGCCCACACCGCCAAGAAATGAGGTGCTCGCGGTCGGGGATCCACAGTCATCTTTTCTTAATCAGTGGGCGGAGCATGTGGCCGTCTGTCAATCCGGGGCAGGGAAAAAAAAACAAGAGCGATGCTGATCGTCCTTTTCCCCCTTCGTCTATAGCGCCCCGAGATCAGGGCACCTAAACTCGACGTCAGAATCTACGACAGGGATGCCGTCGCGCCCGGGTACTGGTTTGTGGCGCCGTACAACACCAACAACGCGTGGGAAGCGCACCAGGGCCCGCTGTACGAGTCGTGCCAGGTCGGGCCGGCGATATACGACGGCGACGGGGTGAGTGCGGCCAGGACCGGAGCCGCATCGCAACACTGACTGACTGACGACGGCGAGCAGGAGCTGATCTGGAGCGGGGCCTGCCTCTTCAACAACATGAACGCCTTCGACTTCCGGCCCATCGACTACGGCGGCAAGAAGTACCTCTCGCTCAACGTCGGGCGCGGCTCGCCGTCCGTCTACGGCGCGGGGCTCATCCTGTCCGACACGTACGAGACGGTGCGCGAGGTGCAGCTGAGCGCCCACACGGCCGACTTCAACCAGCACGAGTTCAGCGTCATCGACGACGGCGCCGCCGCGCTGTACGTCACCGAGCAGCCGCACCGCGTGCCCGGCGCCCCCATCGGCCTGGGCAACGCCTCGGAGCTGTGGGCCCGCAGCAACGGCGTCGTCGAGGAGAGCCTGCTGTGGGGCCGCGAGGAGACGCGCGACTTCGACTGGGACTGCATCGACCGCGTCCCGCTGAACGAGAGCACCTTTCCGTGGCCCGACGTGCCCGACGAGGGCCGCGGCTGGGACTACATGCACATGAACTCCATCGACAAGTTCCCCGACGGCGACTACCTCGTCTCCATGCGCTACTCCGACTCGCTGATGCGCGTCGCCGCCGCCGACGGCTCCATCGCCTGGCGCCTCGGCGGCCGCGCCTCCGACTTCGCCATGGCGCAGCCCGACGGCGACCAGCTCTCCTTCTCGCGCCAGCACCACGCCCGCATCGTCTCGACCAACTCGACCCACACCGTCGTCTCGCTGCTCGACAACGCCGCCGGCAGCCTCGGCACCGACGACGCCACCACCGCCGACGAGAGCGCCGCCCTCGTCGTCCGCCTCCACCACGACCCGGCCGACCCGTCCCGCCGGTCGTGGGCCGCCGAGCTCCTGCGCCGCCTCCCCCGCCCGGACGGCGACTACTCGCGCCTCCGCGGCTCCGTCCAGCTGCTCCTGCCACAGCCACAGCCCCAGCCCCAGCAGCCCCAGGACGCCGACGACGCAGACGCCGATGCCGCTCCGTACTACTACTACCCGTCCTCCCTCACCCACATCCACGACCGCTACCCGGACTGGGAATCCTCCGCCAACATCCTCGCCTGCTGGTCCAAAGACGGCTACGCCACCGAGTTCGCGCCGCCATCCCGGGCCAACACCTCCACCGACACCACCGACACCACCGACACCACCGACACCAACCCCACCAACCCCATGCACATCGCCGCCGAAATCCGCTTCGCCACCTCCCACCTCGACACCTACCGCGCCTTCAAGCACACGGGCTTCGTCGGCCGCCCCGCGACCGAACCGCCCGTCGTCAAGGCCTTCGCGTTCGGCGACGTCACGGGCCAGCATTCGGGCGTCGTCGACGCGAGCGGTCGCGGCGTCGGGCAGGCGATGACGGTCGCGTACGTGAGCTGGAACGGGGCGACGGAGGTGAGGGCGTGGCGGGTGTTTGGGGAGGTGGTGAGGGATGGGGGGGTGGTGGTTGTGGGTTCGGCGGGGGAGGGGGAGGAGGAGGGGAAGGAGGGGGAGGAGGGGGGGAAGGGAAAGGAAGGGAAGGGGAGGGGGCCGGCGACGTATGGGGAGCTGTTCGGGCTGGCGGGTGATGTTGACGCCGACGACACCAGTCCCCCGTCCCCATCCCCATTCCCGATTGCATCCCCACCCCCATCCCCATCCACCCAGCACCCCGCCGACGCCGACGAGAACAGCAAACCCTCCTCCCCGCAAACACAAACAACCCCCCAAAAGCGCACCCCCTCCAAAATCCCCTACCCCCCCGCCCCCCTCCCCCCGGACTCCCCCCCTCTAACCGCCCACCTCGGCACCTTCCCCCGCTCCGGCTTCGAGACCGTCCTCACCATCCCCAACCTGCCCATCTCCCGCCTGTGGGTCGAAGCCCTCGACAGCACCGGCACCGGCGCCACCGTCCTCGGCCGCTCCGAGACGGTGACGGTCGTCGTGCCGGCGGGCCAGCGGCCGTATGAGCCGGTCGACGTTCTTGCGGGGCAGCACGAAGGGGATGATGGTGCGGCAGCTGTGGGGAATGGCGATTTCGTGTTTGCGGATGAGAGGGAGGGGTTCATCGGGTTGGTGAAGGTGCCGCCGCAGGCGGTGGGGGGTGGGGCGTGGGGGTATGCGAGTGTGGTTGGTGGTCAGGGTGGAGAGGGTGACGCGTGGTGGTGGGGGTGGGTGGTGGTTGTTGGGGTTGGGGCCGGGGTCGGGGTGGGGGCGGCGGCGGTGGTGTTGGGGGTTTGGTGGGGGTGGAGTGTGTGGAGGGCTTGGGGGAGGAGGAGGAGGGGGGAACGCGGTGGAGGAGGAGGAGGAGCGGGGGGGAGGAGGGGGTGGAGGGGGTGGAAGGGCAAGGGAAAGGGGAAGGCGAAGGCGTCGGTGGATAAGGGCAAGTATAGGGCTGTTGCTGGGGATGATGGCGACGACGACGACGACGATGATTTCAATGGCGATGAGGAGGAGGCGATGGAGTTGGTGGAGACGTCGGGAAGTGAAGGGGGCAGTGACGAGTATCTCGGCCGGTTGGATTGGGCGCCAGTGAGTTTCGGGAGGGGCGCTGCGGGCGTGGGTGATGCGGGGAGGGGGAGCAGGTTCGACGAGGAGATGACGTTGGGAGATGTGAGGAGGGGGCTGGCCCAGGTGAGGCAGCAGCATCAGAGGAGCGCGAGCCAGGCGGAATACTGGAACGCGGGAGCCACGCCGTTGGTGATGCAGGCGAAGAATAAGTGGAACGAAGAGCCGAGGTAGGGGGACACGGAGACGAAGACGAAGACGAAGCTTGTTGTGTTTACATCGGCGCAGATGATGAGTCTGTTGCGTTTCATACCTTGATATCTCTGAGCATTTGAGCGCAATTATCCAGCATAGCGTTTACATAGCATGAGGCGGCGTTGGCCGGAGAAAAATGATTGTTTTGGACTTGACTACCGATCATTTCGTACAGTATCGCAACAGGAGGTGGGTTGTCAGATCGGTTATATCATGGCGTTCTTCATCACTGTTACAATATACTGCTCTCCACTATATGTCTCCTCCGCTTTCGTCAGCAGACGCATAGAACCCGAGGCTGCGGACAGACTCGAGCTAATGACAGTAGAACGTGTATTCATCGATGATACACCACAAGTCTGCAGTACCTAGTCTCACAGTACCAGACGAATATCTGTTGGTTACCAGCAGTGGAGATGACGGCGGGGGCGGCCCATTAGCATCAAGAGCCATGCGAATTAAGCTGCAGCGTGCAATGCGAGTTCCCCGTGACCAAGCCGTGTCGCGTGCGTGAGGGGCCGGCTTGTGATACGATTGACGCACTATGAAGTAACATGACTCTTAGCATATGGGCTGATCACTGACTGTTCCTTTAGATGGCCCGGTGCAACTGTCACAGGGCTTTCCTATATCAGTACTCTTTCCTTAAGGACGCAAGCTGGCTGTCCGCGGAAGATAACATGATTGTATTCCCGTCTATGGGTCACACGACTCATCGGTGTCGCTACTGTTTGCTGAAGCAGAACACAATCACTCGGCGATTGAGGAGTCTGGGTAATTGTATGCTGCTGTTCTGGTGAAGGATGTCTGACTCGTGTTGACTTTGACAATGGTGTTCTGCGATTTTTCTTAACGATGAGGCAACCCGTGGCCCAACAGTGACGATGCTGTAACTTTCTTCATATGACACCCATCATCGAATATTATACATGAAAAGTTCAAACGCCAACTCCAAAAGCACACCAGTAAACTATAATATCTGATCATCCAGACCCCGAAAAAGTGTCAAAACCCCCTCTCGCTTTCAAAGTAGCAACGCCTTTCGACCTCACTCTCTCTTCGAGATCCTCACATCCAAGCCTTTCTGAACGACGAAGAAGTAAGTATGAAACTCCAACTCCCGCTCCGGATGCACCAGCTCCATATTGTAATCCCTCAGCAGCATCGGCAACACCTTGTTCATCTCCAGCAGCGCCAAGTTCTTCCCAATACACACGTGCGAGCCGCCGCCAAACTACAACAACAATCACCAAAAAGTCAGTCAATCGGCCTTTCATCTTCTCGCAACCACCACCACTCACCTGCAACATATGCCTATCCATCACCCTCGCCCTCTCCCCCTCCCCCTCCAGCCACCTCTCCGGCCTATACGCCTCGGCATCCCCCCCAAACACGTCCGCATCCCTATGCACCGCCCACGCATTGACGTCCAGCTCCGTGCCGGCGGGATATGTCGCGCCGTCGATCTCGGCGCCGCCGGCGGGCACGGCGCGCGCCATGGCGAGGCCGACGGCGGGGCGCAGCCGCATCGCCTCCTTGAGGCAGGCCTGGAAGTACGGCAGGTGCCGCTGCGCCTCGGCGAACTGGGGGACGGCGGGGCGGCGCGAGAGGTGGCCCGCGGCGGTGGCGGCGTCGAGCTCGGCGAGGAGGAGGGCGTGGATGCGCGCGTCGCGGAGGACGTGGTGGAGGAAGGATTGCATGGTCGAGGCGGTGGAGTCGGAGCCGGCGAAGCTGTGGTGGGTGGGTGGGTGAGCGGGCGTCGGTGAAGAGGGTGGGAAGGGGAAGATATGTGAAATGTTGCTTGGGAAACGGACGGTAGGGAGAAGAAGACGAAGAAGAAGAAGAAGAAGAAGAGGAAAGAAAGAAACTCACATAGCCCCGTGCGCCACGGCAAACACATCGCCCTCCGTAAACCTCTCCGGATCCCTCCCATGGGCCCTCAACAACTGCGCCAACAAGTCCCCCTCCCCATCCCCCTCCGCCTCCTTCTTCCCCCCCTCCTCCATCCTCCTCCTCACCTCCTCCCCCGCAATCCTCGTCACCAGCGGCGCCCTCCCCAACCCCACCCCCCGCCACGCCCTCCACGCCCAACTCCGCCTCCCCACCACCCAATCCAGCACCGGCACCTGCCCCACCGCGCCGTTGTACCGCTGACTCGCATCGATCGCCGCGATACACCCTTCCACATCCCTCCCCTCCGCCAGGAACCCCCACGCCCGCCCAAACGCCACCTCCCCCAGCACATCAAACGCAAACCAATGCACCCACGCCCCGAGATCAACCACCACACCAGTAGTACCACCACCCTCACACAACCCATCCAACCGCCCCCCCAACCCCCTCACAACCCTCTCGATCCTCGCCGTCTGCGCCGCGCTCTGCATCGCGCCCATGGCGTAGGCCGGGCCCGCGGCGCGGCGCTTGCGCGCGTGCTCGCCTTCGTCCGTCTCGGTGAAGATGTCTGGGTTTTCGGGGGGAGGGAAAACCGCGTAGAAGGAGGTCTTGTGGAAGCCGCGGCCGGCGGAGAGGATGGTGCGGGCGGCGGCGGGGTGGGAGAAGGAGAGGGATGTGGGGGATGTGCGGACGATGGGGCCTGTGGCGGTGGGAGGGGTTAGTCTTAGTTGGTTGGGGGGTTTGTTGCGTGGGTTGTTGCGTGGGTTGTTTTTGTTTATTTCGGGGGGTTGGGTTTGTCTGTATCTGTGTATGTGTGTGTATGTGGAGGGGAGGATGGGAAGGGAAAAAACCCACCGTATCGCTTGTGGAGGTTGATGTATGCGGTTTCTTGGTGCGTTGTCAGGGTCACGTATAGTTTCCACAGACGCGTGCCGGATGCGAGGAACGGGCCGGGATAGCGGCGGAGAGGCGAGGCGTAGCGGTTGGTGAGGAAGCGGAGGACGATGAAGATGCAAAAGGCGTACAAGGCGTAGATGGGGTGGGATCGTAGGTAGGAGAGGGTGGCTTGGATGCCGGACCCGGAAGTTTGGTCGAGGTTGACCGCCATGGCAGCGACGGGCTCGTAGCGGTGCTCGAATGGTCAAGAACGACGAACTTGTCGAGGCAGACGATGTTAGATTCGCCCCTCATATAAGTGCTCAAGTGCTCTCGGAGCTCGGAAAAGGGTGAAGAGTGCCCCCTCCCCGCGCATGCACTGCTCAAGCACGACGTATATCCACGATGACCCGAAAAGTATCATGTGGGGAGCGAGCGCATCGCACTACGCAAACATCCCTGTGTTCTATCTTATTCCCGGACTTGTCGGGCTTGACCGAGGGAAGGGTGATGTAGCCAGCGACAGCCACTCAATATCTCCTTTACCCCAGGCCATGCTTTTACCCCAGATCTATGGCGGACGGATTTGTCGGATTTAGCCTTGGTGCTCGGGCAGTGGACATGTGGTGTAGGGCTTCGGTGAGCTAGTGCAACTCTAAATCCTGTCAGCAGCCATGAGAAATGCCGGTCAGTAGCCGGATCTGTCGGCACGCTCCCAAAACCCGGCATTCAGTTCTGAGACCCGACGAGTTATCATGGCTCAGACCAGCAAACGATACCTGCTATCATGCTCTCTCACCCGTCACTTGTTTGTTGGAGAGCCGTTGCAGGATCCACAGGGGTATACGTACTCTGACGGAGACGCACTAGCCGAATGCGGGAATTCGTGCATCGTTGCAGCGCCTGCCTTTCACCGACAACCTTGGCCTTGGTTGCGTATCCCCGAAAGCCAATACTGAAGCAACGACAGAAAAGTATCGTGGGGCAGCTCCACGGCTCCGGGTATTGTGCAAAAAGCCACCGGCACTGACTGCCGCTGCCAAGGTTAACGATCCCGCATGTGGGGTCATCATGTCAATTTGTTGTCATCTGAGGACGGTCTCCGATGCAGCTCGAGATCGGACTTACGAGTACGTACCACCCTGTACGACCAGCCAGAGCCGCGAGCTGAGCAGTCCGTTCAGCCGCATATGGCTGACAATCTTGTCGGATTTAAATGGTCGACTGTCGATCGATTGACCCGATACTCCGCACGGCTGCGGGGATGCCCTTCTGATGTGGAGACCCAAACAACACTTCCTCTTCCAGTAAGCTCCAGGGTGAAGGTGACGTCAGCTGCCATGGGAGTGTGTGCCGCGTCCCCCTAAATCTCTCTATGAACTCGAGCTGATCTTATGATAAACCGTGTAGTATCGTGCGTCTGGAAGGTCAACGAACGTTGGGAAGGTTGCAACGTGTTTTTTGCGCTTGAATGCATCGGCCCAAGGCCTGTCAAATAGAGATTGCGTCTAGGAAATGCTCCTGGAAGCAAGTGTCTATGCGCTCCCTTTCGTCATCTCCCGCACCTACCACCAAGTCTGGGCTAACAGAGCACGAAAAGCTTCTTTGATACATGCGCTTCTACCCTCTTCCTTCTAGCAGCTGTCGGACCGTTGAGATGCAGCCGTCTTCTACGGGCCGCTTTCCCTTCACGTCTTGTATGCTCCCGCTTCAGCAGCGCCTTTCTCACTGGCGGCGAAAGCGCGCCAGAGCCTCTCTTCATCAAGCGGCTGGCTCGCTTCCTCCTGCTCCGCCTGTTCCGCCCGCTCCGCCCGCTCCGCCTGCTCCCTCATCTCCACCTCGGCCCCATGCGCCTGCATCCCGTGCAGCACATCCTCCGCCGTCATCATCCCGCCGGGGCCGGTATTGGCCGCCGCCGCAGCCTGCTGCTGCTTCCGGGCCGCGTACTCTGGATCCATCATGGTGTCGATCTTCCTGAGGACGCGGGCGGGATTGCCGGCGACGACGTGAAACGGCGGCACGTCCTTCGTCACGACGCTGCCGGCGCCGACGGTCGAGCCGCGGCCGACGGTCACGCCGGGCAGGACGACGACGTTGCCGCCGAGCCAGCAGTCCTCGCCGATGTGGATGGCGCCGCCGGACTCGGGGCCGCGAGTGCCGTTGCGGAGGAGCGGGTCGAGCGGGTGGGTGCCCGAGTAGAGGGCGCAGTTGGGGCCGAGCAGGGTGCGGGCGCCGATGCTGACGGTCAGGGTGTCGATGATGGTGCAGTTGGCGTTGACGTAGACGTTGGGGCCGAGCTTGACGTTGTAGCCGTAGTCGATGTGCATGGGGCCTTCGATCCACGGCTCGTCTTCGAAGAGGGCGTCGTCCTCTTCGCGCGTGGCGGCGGGCGGCGGCAGGGGCCGGGTGTCGTTGGAGATTCTGCGCGGGAGAGGGGGGGTCGAGGCATTAACGGCGAGGTTGGGTCGGCGCGGAAGTCACACGCGGCTGGTGACTTACTCCCTCCACAGCTCGACCAGGCGTCTGCGCGGAACGTCGCCAATGGTGGCGTAGCGCTTGCAGGCGTGCCGGCAACGGTCCCGGGCGGCGATGAGATCCGGGCTGAAGGCGTAATACAGCTCGCCGCGGTTCATCTTTTGCCTGTTTTCCGCCTCGTCGACCTCGACAAACATGATGGGCAACTGGACGCGTGGCGGGTCGGAGAAGAAGAGGATGGGCGTGCAGCAGTGATTTTGGGGAAGGGAAGCTGAAGCTGAAGCTGAAGCTGGGGCTGGTGTTTGGCGGGGCAAGCTCTCGGACGCGTCGGCGCTGCGCCCGAGGTGGATAGCGCCGACCACCCCCGCCATGCTGTATGCCGACGCTAAAATTAGAGTGGCTTTAAGTTGTTGCCAATCCTTCCACGAACAACTGCCATCGGCTGTGGGAGCGACCATCTTTGGTGTCTCAACGACTCTGGTGTACGCGTTGGAGGTGCTGAGAGGGTGGTTGCACGCAGTAAGACTCACGCCGCCGGGTACCTATCTAGCGTGTCAGGTAATTATTCTAGGTCTGGGCGAGAAACGAAGTTCGCTGTTTGACTTCAGTATATCTTTACCATGGCTGACGCATTCGCCCAACGCGCGGAAGAACCTGGCGTCGAATGAGACAGTTATGGCACACGCAATAGAGTTTTTTTCGCGACCGCTTTGGTTTCCCAAAGGAGTCTGAGACTGAGCAAGCATACTTTTGTTCTTCTTCACATATGTCACACCTGCTTCGCCTTGAATTCGCGCCCCGCTTCCGGAGGCTCCGGGCCGGATCGACGGCGGCGACGTGATGAGGGGATAGTGCCAATCAGGTGCGCAAGCCAAGGGTGATGATAATAATACAAGTGATGAATATAATAACACAGTCGAGGTTAAAAGGACGTTAGGTTTTACGGCCGAGCGAGGAGCGGCGCTAGGTACTAGGGCTCACCGCCCGGGAGATCGGGTCTGGGGTCCCCGTTTGCGGCGTCGTCATCGGCTCGTCGTGTGGCTTTGTTCGACTCGCCCTTCTGACCTCCAGCCCGACGCGCCCATTGTCCTCCACTCTCCCTTCGTTTCAACCGCCGCTCCTCTTCCTCTCCACCCGCGCCCGCTCGCTTCGCTATGCATCTTCCTCCACCTTAGACATCTGCGACCGTGCTTGCGACCAACCTCAGCCCCGGGCAACAGAAGAAAAAAAAATAAAAACCACCGCTCTCGACCGCGCGCCGCTCCCCAACCTTCGAAACCATGCCCGCCCCCTCGGACGCCGCCGCAAACGGCTCTGCCGCACCGACGACGAGCAGCCCCACCACAGCCCTCAACGAACCAGCGGGCCCCGGCCCCTCCATATCCTGGCCCGTCAACCGCCCGACAAGCCGCGGCAAATGGACACCAGAAGTCGACCACGATCTCCGCCAGCGCGAGCAGCAGCAGCAGCAGCAGCAGCAGCGCACCGCTCCCACCCCGGGCGCCGGCACCGCCGCACAGCACCAACAACAACAACAACAACAGAAGCGCAAGACGCCCGAGCCGCCCGCCATCCTCGCAAAGGAGCTCCTCCCCGGCGCGCCGCGCTCACAATCAGGCATCGGGTCGCGCGCCTTCTTCCTCGGGCAAGCGCTCGGTCTCAGCATCGCAGCGACGCTGTACCTCGCGCTGGCGGCGGGCAGCGCGTCGTGGCGCGCCCCCTTCTTCATCGGCACGCTGTCCGTCTTCCACTTCCTCGAGTACTGGACGACGGCGCGGTACAACACCCCCGCGGCGTCGACGCGCAGCTTCCTCTTCAGCAACGGCAAGGAGTACCAGATCGCGCACTCGACGGCGCTGCTCGAGCACGTCGTCACGCACCTCGCGTTCCCCGGCTGGCAGGCGCGCGTCGGCTGCGGCGGCGCGACGACGGCGGCGGGCGTGGCGCTGATCGTGCTGGGGCAGACGGTGCGCAGCATGGCCATGGCGACGGCGGGCACGAATTTCAATCACCTCGTGCAGAGCAGCAAGAAGAGCGATCACGTGCTCGTCAAGGACGGCGTGTATGCGCTGCTAAGGCATCCGAGCTACTTTGGCTTCTTTTGGTGGGGGTTGGGCACGCAGCTCATGCTGGGGAACGTCGTGTGTCTTGTGGCGTATGCGGCGGTGCTGTGGAGCTTCTTTAGCAGGAGGATCAAGCGTGAGTTGCACTTGTTCTGAGACTGAAGGTGACGACGAAGAGCTGACAAAGATGGTGGACAGACGAGGAGATCTTCCTGATCAATTTCTTTGGAGACGAGTATCGCGAGTACCGCAAGGCGACGACGGTTAAGATTCCGTTCATTCCGTAGGCGTCTTTTGCCTTCCGAATGCTGCCGGCGAGTAGCTGAGGCGGGAAAGCGGACGGGCGATCGGCTTTGACATGATTACCACAGGGCGAGGCATTCATTTGCTGCTCTACGGCTTTTTTATTTTGTTACTCCTGCTTACTAGATCAAGATAGTTCCGTTTCATTTTACTAGAGGGTTCTCGGTGTGATCTATAGAGGCATGAGTGGAAGTGATGCCTCTTTCTCCCCTTCTGATCGCGTAATGCCTTTTCCCCACACCAGCCGGCTGCATACGGTGGCTCCATGCAACGGCTTCCGTGGCTCAATTTCTGCTGCTGCAATGCAAGGAAAAGGGGAGTATTCCAGAAGGATTCCACCACCGGCTCATGCAGGCGGAACCGCAAAGGCTCAGCCCACAGCTCGCATGCAGGAACCCGTACCCTTCGGATGCCGAAAGCCGTATTTTTTTTCTTTTTTTTTCTTTCCCACGCGCTATTTCTGTCTCACTTTCTCCTCGGAGCCATCTACGGCGCTCCGTCTCTCTCTCTCTTCTGCATTCACGCACCCGACCACTAAGCTCTTGACGGCAAAAAGAAGCGCGGCAGGGATTTCGGAGGCACACGAGGATCGGAAACCGAAGGGGAGCCTAGTCCGTGGAGGGGCTGTCGTTGGTGTAGCACAAAGGCTGACTGACGCTTCCGGCAAAGCTTCGACCACGAGGGCGACATGGGTGGGCGTGTGTGGGTGGCGCTTTGGGCTGGGCTCGGAACCTGCTCAGCACAGCTCATGTCAGATCATGGACCGCACAGAGAATGGGCTTGGGCTTCGTTTTTTTTTTTTTTTTTCGGAGGCGTCTAGGCGCACGTGCGGGTGTGAGACGTGACGGTAATGCGCGCCGAGTGTCTGTCTGTTTGACGCTCAGCTCACGAGCAAGTCAGGCCCTTCCCGTACTTGTTCTCGTTGACGCTGCTTCCCCGGACAAGGTTGTGTTGGGTGTGCTTACATGGAGTCTAGGCTACAGAGTTGGGCTGCGCACTGCTCGAAAGATGGTTTGATGGAGAGAGCTATGGTCGACTGACGGCGCCGGCTCGCAAACCTTGGTTGCACGACGCGGAGCAGCGAGGACAGAAGAAAAAAAGAAATCAAAACTGAGATCAGAGCGAGGAAAGGGAGCAAAGTCGCCTCTCGACGCATTTGCTTTTCCCGGATCTTCGCGGGCAGCCCGTGGCATTCATCAATCGCGATCGCACACCTATCTAATGACGATCATCCTCATGCATCACCGTCAGCAGAAGAAGCAAAACCACCACCTACTGCTGCGGACTCGCCTAAGCACGCTTTGGTAGCCGGCAGGGGTGGGCCAGACCAGGCGCTGAGCTTGGCGGGTTCGGCGGCCGCGTACGTGGCAGGGCTGATGACTGCTCTCTTGTCCGGAGGGTCTCGTTAATATAACTCAGGGTCGGCTCTTGTTTTCCCTTCCAGTAGCGCTCGGGAGCATCAGCCGCCCACCGCCCGCCAGCGGCCAGCGCCGGGGGCCAACCGGATCCGCACCCGGCATGACCAAGACGGCAAATGAGGAGACATGGTATCGACCGGGGTTGCGGGATCCATCACGTGCGTCGCCGTCTGGGTGTGCCCGTCTCTCGGCTGCTCGTCGTGCTCGGCCTTCTTCGTTGTTGTGTATGCCGCGCATTGTCGTTGCCGCCGCCATCTTCTCAAGCCTCGGGGTAAGCCTCAGGGTAAGCCTCAGGGTCTAGAGCCAGCTTGTTCGTATGCGGAATGAGCGGGCAGCTCCCCAGCTTTGGCGTCGTCCCTCTGTGGCACGCAGGCTAGGCCGGTAGCGGCAACTGCGGCCGTTGCGGGCTCGCTTCCATGCACGAGATATAAAATAATGCATGGGGCACCGCGCACCGGATCAACCCCAAGCCCAGAACACCACATGCTGGCTCTCGCTCGTTCGTCTCTCCACTCTCGCGGATCCCCGCCGTCTCTGGCCTCGTTTTCCGCCCAACGACAGACGGTCAGCACGCTCAAACGAAGGCCCGCCATCCCATGGCCCGGCGTGCCCGCCCCCAGGTTTCACTCTCTCTCTCCCGCAACGCCCCCACCCAGCCCGCAGCCGCCACGGCCGATGCCAGTCCCGCACCCAGCCAACGACCCGTCCCTGTTGCGGCTCCGGGGCCCGAGCTCCCGCTTGATTGAGAGCATGCCTGTCTCGTGCCCGTCTGATGGTGTCGACGAACACACCGTCGGGAACCATGTGCCTGTGCCTGCGCCATTTGCCGCGCTTTCTACTACCCAAGCCTTCCGTTTTCGCCACTTGCTGCCGTCAGATATATATCGTCCGTCACATATCGTCGCCTCACTGCCGTCTTCGTCTGGTGTCGCTCCCCTCGGTGCTCTTTATCCATCCCGCTGCCCACCACCCCGACGACACGCGCCCATCGCGAGCATACGGCATCGCGATGACTTCAAGAACAACCCTATACCAACAACATAGTCCAACAGATTGATCCAGGCCTCGTATATCGTCCACGACTGAGAACTGCGAAAGAAAAAAATAATACCAGTGTCGACAAGAGTCCAGCCCGACCACACGCCGATATCCCCATCCCCATCCACCACCACCATGGACGCCCCCTTCCCCTTCGACACCCTCACCACCACCGCCACCCACCTCTCCACCCTCCTCCGCGCCCAAACCCTCACCTCGGTCGAGCTCGTCGACGTCTACCTCGCCCAGATCGACCGCCACAACCGCAAGGGCCGCCAGCTCCGCGCCATCATCTCCGTCGCCCCGCGCTACCACCTCTTCGCCCTCGCCCGCCGCCTCGACGACGAGCGCCGCGCCGGCCACACCCGGGGCCCCCTCCACGGCATCCCCGTCGTCGTCCAGGACAACATGGCCACCGACGTCTTCCTGCAGCAGCTCGACACCACCGCGGGGTCCTACGCCTTCGTGGGCGCGCGCCCGCGCCGCGCCGCCACCGCCGTCGACCGCCTCGTCGCGGCGGGCCTCATCGTGCTCGGCAAGTCGAACCTGTCGGAGCTGGGCGGCCTCAAGAGCCCGGACATGGCGCCCGGCTGGAGCGCGGTGGGGGGGCAGACGAGCAGCCCGTTCGTCGCGCGCCGCCTCGAGAAGGGCGTGCTGATCTGGGACCACACGGCGCCGGGCGGGTCGGGCGCCGGGTCGGCCGTCGCCGTCGCCGCCGGCTTCGCGCCGCTGGCCGTCGCGACGGACACGGTGGGCAGCGTGCTCGCGCCCGCCAACCGCGCGGGATTGTACGCGCTCAAGACGTCGGTCGGCGAGGTGCCCGTCGACGGCGTGCTGGCGCTGAGCAGGAGCTTCGACGCCGTGGCCGCGGCGGCCAAGAGCGCGGCCGACGTGACGTTCTTGGTCGATGCCGTCATGCAGCCGTTGCCGCGCGAGCTCGAGGCCGGCATGCCGTTGCGGTATCGCATGTTTCAGGTGAGGGGCAGGTGGAACGGGCTGAGGGTGGGGTTCGTGGATCCCGCGATCTGGAGGGTCGGCAAGGATTTTTCGAGGCTGAATGCGGATGCGGAGAAGTATATGGTATGTGTGGGAGTTTCATTTTGTTCTTCTCTCCCTCCCTAGATCAGTGCCGGTGGACGGCTTGAGGAGGGAGGTGTTTTTTTTTAACTGACGTCTGAGGTGTGACACAGATGAGCATGTATGAGATGGCGATATCGAGGATACGCGATCACGGTGCCGTGGTGTCGTATCCCGTGCAGGCTCCCTCGCCGCAGGTCTTCAGGAATAACGGACCCATGAGCAGCTTCGAGATAGTCGCCTGTAAGTTCCTCCCCACCGTCAGCCGCAGAAAAACACAAGGACCCGTTCTGACGCATGCCCTTCTCTCCCAGACAAGGAGTTCAAATCCATCCTCGCCGACTGGTTCGCCAACCTCGACGACTCGCGCGTCCGCTCCCTCGCCGGGCTCATCGAATTCAACGCCGCCCACCCGGACATCGAGCTCCCCAAGCCCTTCTGCCCCGACCAGCACGACCTCCTCACCGTCCTCGGCGAGAGCTCGCCCGACGCCCTCGTCCGCGACCACCTCGCCGCCCTCCGCCGGCTCGGCGGGCCCGAGGGCATCGACCTCGTGCTCGACCACTACGGCGTCGACGTGCTCGCCGCGCCGGGCGACTCGGCCCTGTGCGAGCTCGCCGCCGCCGCCGGCTACCCCATCGCCGTCGTCCCGCTCGGCGCGCTCCGCTCCAACGGCCGCCCCTTCGGCGTCGCCGTCACGGCTCGCCGGCACGCCGAGCCCAAGCTGCTGCACTTCATGACGGCGTGGGAGAACGTGTTCCACCCCCCGCCCCCGCCTCCCTCCTCCTCATCGCCCTCGACATCCTCTCACTCCTCATCCTCGCACTCCTCGCACTCCTCCCACCACCACCACCCTTTCCACCAAAACCAAAACAACCACCACCACCACCACTCCGCCCGCCCCACCCCCCTCCCCCTCTCCTCCGTCCGGCCCTACCCCCCCACCGACGAGCCCCTCCCGCCCGACGCCCCCATCGTCGCCGTCATCCTCAAGGAGTGGGACGCCCGCGACTTCCGCCGCAGCAGCGACGCCCTCGCCGCCTGGCTCAACGCCCGCTGGCGCAAGAGCGGCTACAGCCTCGGCGCCGAGACGGTGTACGAGATCTTGAAGACGAACGGGCGGAAGGCGTATAGGGGGTTGGGGGATGAGGCGGGGGGTGCGTTTAGGAGGAGGGGGAGGTTTAGGGGGGATGGGGATGGGGGGGATGGGGATCATGGGGGTGGGGGTGGGGGTGCTGGGGGTGCTGGGGAGGGTGATAGGGGCGAGATGGGGGATTGGGGGGTGAGAGGCGAGTGGGATGAGAGGAGGGAGGATAGCAGTGGTGGTGAGGATGGGGGTGGGGGGGAGGTGAAGCCGTTGTTTGGGGGGCCGTCGTGATGCGTGATGCGCGATGCGTCATGGAGTGGGGAGGTAGAAGTGGAGGGGGAGGGAGACGGGGGAGGTGCACGGGGCGAGCGGGTCTCGTCTCTGGTGCTTCGTTTCTCGTTTCTTTTTCGTTCTTTTTATTTTTTTTGTTCTGTCCGTCCGTCTGTCCGTCCGTCTTCCTTCCCTCTTGGCCTTTTCTCTTTCGTTTTTCCTTCCCTCCCTCCCCTCCATCCCTCCCTCCATCTCTCTCTCTCACACACACACACACACACACACACACACACACACACACACACACACACATCATCTGGCCATGTGCTCTGGCGGCGTTTTCTTTTGCTGGCGTGGTTTTCGCATTCACAAGAGCGTTTAGGGTGGGTATTTCCAGAAACAAACACAGCGCCCGTGGGGTGCGCGGGAAGGATACATACATTGTAACAATTGGCGTTTACTGGGGCTGACATTCAGGTGGAGGCGGGGGGCTTTGAACAGGCCTTGTTTGTTCCTCTTGCTGAGCAACAAGAAACATCCGTGTGTTTTTGGCGGGGATGTTGCTAAGCTTTTTTGTTTGCTTTCTGTTGTGATATCCCGAATATTATATATATACGTCTTCTCAAGGCTTTGTTCCTTTTTTTTTTTTTTTTTGAAAAGGTGATAGCTGCAAACTACCTCAACCGAGGCAAGGCGCTTCACTGCGCTCAGTTAGGGATTATCTCATTGAAGTGTCTTGTCTGTATTGAAGCTACGGTTGTTTGCATACGTGACAGTTTGCCGGCGCGATGTGGTAAGAATAGTGGGGGAGAGAGATAGCGACACTGGGTGATGAAGGACAAAATATATCCATGATGAAGAAAAGCAGTAATTGATAAACGGTGTTGACGCATTGTTTAGGCAGTAAGCTAATCCTCGCACCCATGACTACATTATGCGGAGATGGGAAACACATGTCCCCCACCCCCCTTGTGGCAAACATGTGCGCAGACTCCCACTCTCCAGTTCCCTTCCCCTACATCCTCTCTAGCTTAGAGTTGTAATCTCTCTCTCTCTCTCTCTCTCTCTCTCTCTCTCTCTCTTCGTCCGGCCGTCCGGCAGTCCGTCTATTACTCCTACTGCTCCCGTGTTGCACACGGGGCTCGAGAAAAAGAGAAAAAAAACCGCACGAGCCAGCCTTTGAGTTTCCTTCCGAGGATGCCGCCGCCGGTGGCACACCGCATTATATCTATCCTCTCTTCTCGCGGGATAGCAGCATCGGCGTATCAAGCGCCAGTGCGAAACTGTGACAGCTCGTTCCACCACGCACTGTCCGCTTGTGTTGGATGGTCTACGCATGGGTTGTTTACACCCACGATATCCTCTTTGCTGGCTGGCGTGTGGTGATGATGACGAGCGTGGTGATGAAGGATACTACTACATCTTCGTGATGGACGAGAGCGTTGAGATATAATGGTGTTTGGTTGGTGGAAATCAAAGTATGAGAATGTTTTTTAAAAGTATGAAGGAACGTTTGAAGAAGTGTGGCCTAACTTCATGTTTTGTGTCACGTAGTGGAAAAGCCGTCCTTTGAACGTAATGCAGATAGACAGAATAAAGCGCCAGAAAAACACGAAACGTATGACACGTCCTTCAAAAGGCGCGAACCCTTACACAAAAGTGATGATATACATGTAAAAATGCTCCACTTGATAATGATATAGTATCGTACCCAAAGCGTTCATCACAATCATCAAGGTCGAATGGCCCCTTTCCATATATATTTACCGCCAATCTTCATAAGAAAGTCATCAGCAAGAAGAAGGAAAAAGCAAGGAATTGACTTGGAAAAAAAATTAGGAAACAAGAAAAGAAGAAACAAACAAAAAAAAAACGCGCGCAGTCTCATCGCATATCTCGTCATTAAAGACATTTCCCCTCCCAAATGGCCCTTTCCCTCCCATTTTTCATCCGTCCAGTCCAGTCCAGTCCCGTCCCACCCCATCCCGACATATCTCGTTGAACCCACCCATCAGGGGAATCACACCCGTCCCTTCCATTCCCAAGCAAAAGACCTCTCCCCCCTTCCCAAAACCCCACCCACCAACGAGAAAACCGCCACCACGCACACACCCACACATCACACACCACACATCCACACCCCACACATCCACACCACACACCACACACCCCACACCACACACCTCCTCCTCCTCACATCCTCCCCCTCACAACCCCCTCACATAATTACCCGGAAACAGCCCCTTCCGGCCGCAGTAGCAGCCCCAGTACCAGTCGCCGTTGATGTCCTCGGCCTCGCGGATCTCGGCGCCCTTGGGGAACGTCAGCTCGTCGTGGACGCCGTCCTGCGGCCAGTAGCTCCACAGCGCGAGCGCGCGCAGGCCGAGGCCGCCGTCGGGCGGGAACTGCTTTTTGAGGACGATCTGACCGGCGGTGGTGGCGGTGGCGCTGGTGGTGGTGTTGGTGGTGTTGTTGTTGGTGGTTGTGGGGTTGCTGGTGTTGGCGTTGGCGTTGCCGCCGTTGTCGTTGTTGCTGTTGCTGTTGTTGTTGTTGCTGTTGTTGGCGGTGCTGCCGTTGGGGTTGCTTGTAGCGTTCGCGTTGGAGGCGGCGTCGTTGCTGGTAGCGTTGTTGTTGCTGTTGGCGGCGGAGGTGATGGCGGTAGGGGCAGCGGATTTGGAATTGCCACCGTCCCTCTGTATCGAAGAAGCGGATGACGACGAGTTCGATCGGAAAAGGCCGGCCCGCATCCTCGCTTTCCTGATGGTGCCGTCCGTGTCCCTCCATCTCCAAGCATGCGGTGCGTCGACCGGACTCGTCGCGCCGGCCGCCGCGGGATCGGGCGGGGGAGGAGCGATGGCAGGAGCTGGAGCTGTTGGGGTGCCGGGCGTGTCGGCAGGGGTGGTGTTTGCGGCGGCCGTGGGCGCGTTCTTGAGCAGTGCGTTGTCCTTCATGGCTAAGCCGCCTACCAGATCTTTCGTAACCACGCGTCGCTGGCCGGCGTCTCGGTCTTCGAAGCCGATGACCACCATGCGGTGCTTGTGTGGGCAGCGACGCCAGCCGTTCTGCCCGTCCTCGGGCGCAATCTGTCCAGATCCAACGAGACTGTGGTAACATGACGTGCATATATCAGAGTTGCCTGCGTTGCATTTTTGACAATGGAAACGTGTGTGCGAGGGCGGGATTGGGTATGTGCATATGTCGCAGAGAGTGCTGAAAGTCAGGGGACGGAAAAGGAGACCTGCGAGCGAGTAGGTGCCAGGCCCGCGGATCAACGAGGCGGACTTGGGCGTGATCGGGGGTTGAGATGAAGACATGAATGCAGGCGACGAAGGTACTGAGCTGCTGTTGTTCCCCGATGCAGAAGGCCGATGCTGCAGAGGGAGTAGAGGGTGAGTGCAATGCCGCCCTTGATTTACGCAGTCATTGCAGAAGCCCCAAGCTCCTTCGTTGCAAATGTCGCACTTCCAATAGCAGCCATTGGAAAACGCAAGGCAGATGTCGCAGAAAACACCGGATTGGCGGCGCTGAGATGGATCCTCTTCGGTCAGAAGCACATCACCAGACCCAGAGCTCACGGGATCTTTCCGTGGCTTACTGTAACAGCGCCCTGTGAGGAAGTGAGGATGGTCATAGCCGGGAGGATAGCCGCCTGGAGGAGCTTTACGTTCATATCTCTCCCATGCCCTAGAGGGAAAGCCAAACCAGTGCTTACAGCCCACGCCCGAACGATAGCACCGCAAGCAAAGATTATAGTTGCCATCATTGCACTTTCGGCAGTTGTAGTGCAGTGAGTACTCGATATGCTGCTTACCACAACGATTGCACGATATTGATGGCTCAGTGTACGTGGGCCGTGGACCAGAGTTGCCGGACGAAGAAGGTCTTGCATTCAAATTTCCAGAGTCTGAGCTATTGTGGCGTCGCATGGGGGCGAGCACTGGAGTGTTTGCAACCGCCATCCGCGAATTTATCCCAGGAAACTGACGCAAATTTGCGTGAGCTTCAGCAGCGGCCGCTGGTGTGTTCAGCGGCGGACTGTGGAACATCTCTGAAGTGAAAACAGCTCGGCGAGGAGAATTTTCAGCAGAGTGATTTGCTTGCTGCCTGCTTAGCATAGCATCCGAAGCACGGACAACACGCTCTGGATCGGTCACCCTTCGGTCGTTCTGACTTGGCCGCTGCCTGTCTACCGCGTTCCCTTCCTGTGTTGTTTGCGGTCGGTTCGTGAGATCTGTCGCAGACCGGGCTGTAGGCCTGGTTGAGTCGATTGACAGACCTCTTGGATTGTGGTGGCGGCGCGCGGTCCGATTGCTATCCTGGCTCGAGGATCGAGTGCGCGATCCTTCTCGGGATCCTCCATTGACCGCCTCGAACAGATGGGGTCGAGAGACAGGTGGCCGGGAACGTGAATCGGCTTGAGACTGAGGTTGAGTTTGCGGTTGAAGAGGTGCTATTTGTTGGACCGCTTCCTGACTAGCGCTCTCCGCTCGTGGGCGCGGTCTCCTGGGGGGCCGATCTCCATCCACCTGGCGTGTTGCCGAGTGACTTCCGCTGCGTGATCGTTCATGATGCCTCGCTCTAAACCTGGCTCTTTCTCGCTCCCTTTGGCGACGGCGGAACGCAGCCGCAATCCTCTCCGTGATTTCCTCTTCTTGAGAAGTATCAATGTTCTCCAGGTCAATGCCGTCCAGCAGACCATCTTCCCTGATTTGACGCATGATCTCCTCCTCCATCTCTTGCGAATCAAAGTCGGATGTGCTCAAAAGTGACCGTAGGCTGGCCTGATGCTCGATCACGCGACGCGGCCTCGGGGACGTATCGCGGTTCCTCACAGCCTCTTGCTGAGCGCTCCTGGACGCGGAGGCATCTCGGGCTCGCCGGCGCCTCTCCTCCCGGTCACGGCTGCGGTTCCGCCGGCGGCCTTCAGCAGGCGGGCTGATGGTGTCGCTCCCACTACTGCTCACACCAACCTCCTGCAGACTAAGCAGGCGTACCTCCTCGAGCATGCGGCGGTCCTCGTCGTCCGAGTCGTCACGACGTCTCCTGCGCAGCTTCGGCAGTACGTTGTCGCCGGATTTGTATATCTTGCGCATCTCCTCCTTCTCCTGATCGGTCTTGCCGCGGCTCGGATTCGCGTGCAGAAACATTTCGAGGAGGGTGGTGACGGTAGCATTGGGCTGGGTGGCGCGCACGGAAGAACGACATGAGGGGCAGGTGTACGGGTGGGCGTTCGTGGCGCTCTGGGCCTGCCATGAGAACCATTCTTTCAAGCAGGCGCCGCAGAAGGTGTGCAGGCAGTCGAGCAGCGTTAGCGGTTGGTAGAGCACGTCGGTACAGATCTGCTCGCGGGGCTGTCAGCAATGCGTGTGCGCGGCCGCGTGGGCAGAGCGAGGGGGCGCCCGTGCTGGCGGGGGGTGCGGAATGAAGAAGCTGGGGGATCCGCCGGCCGTGCCCCCTAGGTGCGTCCTGACTCTCACTCACCGAGCATGACAGCTCCTTCTCCAGGTCCATCAGCGGACCGCTCAGCGGACGTCCGGCCATGTGGGTTGGGGCGCGCGACCTGCGCGACGGGGGCAGGATTGGGAATCGACGAGGGGCGAAGCGAGCGAGGGTGATGCTGCCGGCAGCTGAAGGTGGTGGAGGTGGAGGTCGGCGGCGCGAAAACAGTCAGCGGTGTACGGAGGATAGCGCGCCATTCGCTGTTGCGCTTGGCGGACTGGGGAAGGCGGTCGATTCCGGAAACAGAGCGACCGTCTGAGCTCCACCGCGCTGCTGGCGAGCGCACACGATGATTTCTGAGCGCGAGCTGGAGGTGCTGCTGCGCACTTAGCGCTGCGCGTGTCGTCAGTCAGATGAGCTGGCGCTCGCAGGCCAGCCGTCACCCTTCGTAGCGCGCCAAAACTACCCAGCAGCCGCACCCACAAAACACTCGCGGCCACTCGTTCGCTGCCTTTCGCCGCTGCCATACAATCCTCAAACACACCTATACCCACATGCACCATCCACGTCCCTATTTGGTCTACACCCACTCGGCGTGTCTCCCTCTCATTATTCTGTTCGATTGACCCTTGCACTGTCCGCCACGTGGGCCAAGTCAAGGTTTGAATGTCTGCAGTTTCTTTCTAATTTCCCCTTGGTCTGGCTTGGCTCCTCTCTCGCGGCGCGTTGATTGATGATTTGCCTTGAGCGATTCGTTTGTTACTTTTTTAGGTATTGTTTTTTGTTCATCCGATGGTATACTTGGCCCCTGAGTCGATCAGCCTTGCAAGGCCCTATAAGGCCAGCTCGGTCTCTATTGGAGGTACTCTACTTGCTTTCCATTCTCACCAGCTGGAGATCACATTAATTCAGAGTTCAAAATGGAAAGACTTTCAGCAGGTTTTAAGTAAGCCACATCCAATATGGTGATTTGTATAGTTTAAGTCCAACGACGCAACATTGGATCAGTTGCTTTCGCATAGGTTTGGATAACGAGACGAATAAAGATTCTGTGCATTGCTTCCGTCATTCTCCCGTCGCAGCAGTAGCTTTGACTCGCCGCGGATGGTGGCTGACAGTTGTGATACATCACAGAGGTACTGTACCGTCATATTGGACACCTAGGCTGTTGGAAGTCATTGTAGAGTGGCCCGAGTGGAAAACCCAGTTCTGCTGCAACAGTTATTGGCTCATACGAACTGCTTTTCGTCCAGTCATTGCGGATATCCAACGACCCGCACGATCGTGGTGGATAAGCATTCTTGTCCAATCAGCGTTACGTTGGATTGTATGTCCAACCTCGAGAACGACTCGAGAAGAGAATACGATGTGTGAGGCTCCTGGTCAGACTACCGCTTCGAGCCAAGACTGGAAGTTTGGTGTGCACTAGAGATTGGAAAGTTCCCTAGGCAGGCGAATAAAGTTGCCCGGACCCATGAGTGGTGCCTTGGTGGGCTCCGTGAGTATCATTATTCAAGTACAGCCTTAGGATTTTAATCGGTCGGCTTGATGGATAGTGGCCTTGCATTAGGAAACTAATGTGGAAATTCCATATCGTCCGTATCTTCGTCCATCGGTGCAGGCTTGCATTCCGGTAGACACGCAGCAAGGTGTATGCGGAATGTTGGGTCACCATGTGGTAGCCAAATTAAAGAGGGTGCGTGCTGCTTCTGGAATGAACGGTGGAGCAATGGCAAAGGCGACGTATCGAATACTTGGGAGCTCTAAGGGCTGTGTCAGATAAAACGATGATGCAATCCGTTTGCGCAATGCTGACTGCGTGGGCTTCGGCCGCTGTTGGAATTGCTGTTCCGACTGTCGTGAGATGCTGCAGCAAGCCGGAGCCTTGTGGCACAGCGTCGTTGACTCGCACAAAGACGCCAGGGAAATCCGCGGGGCTTAAACAGCTGAAAGAGCTCGGTAGCAAAGGCGCTCGCACAGGAACAATTCAGCTAGCACAGGAGACGGTGAGCGACCGAAACGACTGGCGGGATCTCCACCGCAGTGGCGCGGACCGTGACAGTTGTCGTCAATTATCTGAGTGGAGTGAAATGTGCTGGAGGTGAGGTGTCGGGCAAGAAGTGGCAGCAAGTGGCACGCGCCGCGCAGCTCCGATGATTGGCAGCATGGATTGAGCGCTCAGATGACGCTGTGCTGTGCGCGACAGCCTTCACGGCCGGGCAGCTAACGTGGTTGGCCAGGCACAGGGGCGCGCACCCCCAGCCAAAGGCGCAAACAGGCAGCTTGGCGGCCTGGCGGCGACGGGCCGAGAAATGGGGCGTGAGATGAAGAAATGGTGACGGACGGCGTGGCGTGAGCAGTGGCTCACCAGGGCTCACCAGGGCGCACCCGCGGGGATACCTGGACACTCGCGCGCAACGGCGCATGCTGATCGCGGCTCGACGGAATGCGCCTGGTCGGCGCGGCCAACGCTATCCTTCCTGGCGACGCGGTCTGGACGTCACGGTTGCGCAAGTTCGGGGCCCGCGGCTGCCAGAGGCGCAGACGGAGCGGGTGGCTATGGCAGCCGCTGCCAGCTTCTGCCAGCTTTGGCGCCTTCTGGGCACCGCAATCCGCACTGTAGCGCGCCCCCAGCCGCGGACCCATGGGAGCTTTGGACGCGGCAAGCCACTGCCCTGCACGCAGCCCAACAAGCTTCCCAAAACCGCAACGCTGCACCAGACCAGGCCCCAGGCGCTCCCAGGCGCTGACCTGAACGGCCGGCCCATAGCCCACAAGAACCATGGTTTGCCGCCCTCCGCGCCTGCCCAATCTACCACCCTCCGCCTTCCCGCACTTCCCACCCAGCATTATTGTCTCTAACGCTTCCTTCAAGCTTCCTGCGGACTCCGCTTCACCACCCGCACACAGCAGGCAGGCGCCGCTTAGCCTACACGCTCACTCTTGACTTGCCGTCGCTGGTAAGCTGGCCCCTCTTCGCCCTCTCAATAATCCTCACCCCCGCTCCCCCAATATACATCGATCCGCCCAATCTCTCCTCCGTCCGTCGTACATTGCACGTCTCTTTTGTTTCCAATGCCTCTTCGCAAGCACACTCCGAAGCGCCGGGCTCCCTACCTCGACCTCAAGCCCATGGTCTCCGAAGCTGACCTCAACGCCACCAACAGGCCTCCCCAAACCATCAAGCACCCAGCCTCAAAGGGCTCGTTTAGGCTCCACCGTCCGTCTCGTTACCTCCCCAGCTGGAGCTCCTCGCTTGAAGCAATGGATCTATCCAGGCCCAAAATGCCCGTCACAATCACCTTCTCCGTGCCGGGCACCCGCCCACCTGTCTTCGTCGCCTCATCGCTTACGAGTCCACCATGGGCTCCGATCGAGATGGACATAAAAGATGAACGCACCACGGCTGGGGATCTTGTTTTTGAGAAGACTTTCGATGCTATCGAGCCGGGTGAATACCAGTACAAGTTCAGGCTCGGGCCTGGCGATTGGTGGGTTTGTGACGAGAGTGCGCCGATAGGTAGGCTAATCCGACCCTTCACGCAACATCGACTGACGTGCATTGTAGTATGTGATGATTCGGGCAATCGCAACAACCTTCTCCGCATCACCGAGCCACGGTCGCCTGCTCTAGATAGGAGTGAGCCTTCTCCAACGCGCAGCACATCCTCTGCTCCTGAAGTCGCTACCGAAAACGCGACTTCACGCGATCAGGCGGAGGACGGTGAAGCTGGTAAGTCACGTCCTGACCCTGCACCAGCCCCTCTTCCTTTTACTGTTGTCGACAAGGCCCCCGATGCAGAGCAGCCTGTTTATGGTGGCAAGAGGTCTTCCAGTCTTGGAGAGGATGCGTCGAAACGCACAGCAGATGCAGAGCCAGATGGCGAGTTTGAACCACTTGAAACTAATTCGAGCCTTGCAAAATCAGAAACGCAAGATGCCCTCTCAGTTCCCGCGGTCGTTGTCGAGAAGGTAGATGATGCGCCTGCGCATGGAGATGATCTCGGAGCCGGTGCAACCCGAGGACAGCATGATGCTCACGCAAAGCGGGCCGCGGATGCAGAGCCTGACGAAGTAGTTGTCACGGGCGATGTCGACGAGCCAAAGGAGCTTTCCAGGCTCAGACTGGTTCCCGAGTCAGAGGGTCCTGGGGAGACCCAAGCGGTGGAAGATCAACCTTCTCCGTTGCTGCCACACGAAGAACTGGAGCCACTCTCAGATGAGGCCCCTCTACTTCCGCACGAGCGATCTACGTCTGTGTCCAATGCAGGAAGCGAAGACGACCAAGATGCGGTTGCATCAGCAGATTTTGCCCCTGTGGAATTCGACGGCGACGTCCCGCTGTTCCGCCACGAGTCGATATCTGTAGCTGACAGCCCCCCGAGGAGCCCTTCGCAGACGCGGCCGAAGTCCCACACATCGCTTCAAGATATGATGGACGAGGAGGATATCAATGATCCTTCGATCGAGCCTTTCCCGACCCGCCGCGAGACAATTTACGAGCATCTTCAAACGCTGGCGGCGCACCACCGTATGGAGGTAGATATCACTCTTCCAGAAGATGCTGAGACTTCGCCGCACCGGAAGACGTCACGGTCGTCGTCATCAGAACTCCTGCCACCTGCTTCACCGCTGGATTCCATTAAAGAGGCCGAGGAAATCGAGGAAGAAGACGCCGACAAGCTGCCATCACCGATGGCTCCGGAATCGGTAGTCGAACGGCCGATCCCTGCTGTTCCCACACCTCCGTTGACGCCGAAGGACGATGACAATACCAAGAGACATGATCGCGCCGACTCCCTCGTCACAGTCACTGGCGAGGAAAGCTCCAGAGACGGCAAGAGCCAAGCTAACGACACGAACGGCACCGAGGAGCTGGCAGCCCAGACGAACGCGGAACCTGCCGTAGCCAGCGCCGAAGTTGAGCGCCCTTCCACTTCTCATTCAGCCAAGGTCACGCCAAACCAGAAACATTCTTCATTCCTAATCAAATTCTGGAACAACTTGTTCGGTAGCTGGCTAGGACCGGTCGTCAGATGGTTCTCGCGTGTGTGTGGAGGACAAGGACGTGCTACGTAAGCATTCTGTTCGTCTTACTGCATGGTTGGACACGAGGGTTGTTTGGAGTGATTTCCAATTTGCTCGCCACCGTATCCACGCCTTACAGTCGTACAGATTGCTGACGTTGGCGTACAGGGTCCTTGTTCTCGCCATTGGCACCGCGATAATTGCTTATTCCTTCCAGTCGACCCTTCTGGGAACTGAGGTGTCAAGTGTTGCAGATCAGTAGGTCCATCAGGGCTGTGAGTACTCCTGAAAAATCACTGTGCCAAGAGGCTGCGCATCGCGGGAACTAGCGAGGCTGCGATACGGATATCGATTCTGTCAATGATAGACTGTACAATACGTTACCCTAAGGATCAGAAAGGCGTTTTGTTTTAGCGGGTCATCCTGGTATATCCATTTTCCTTGGTGTTATGTAGTACCTTCTGCTCTGCATTTCTCTCTGGGTTATGGTCTGAGACGCTTCACGCTGGCATTCACAGACAAACAAACGAGAAATGAATCCTACGACATTCTGACATGATAAATTTGAGATGACTTTCAGTCCCATCTAGACGTGCCGATGATGTCAAGTGCATGACATCCAAGAACGGCACGGCAAGGATCCAAACCTTCACATCCCCTCCTCACCTTTTACTCTCTCAATCTCATCTTTTCTAGCCACAGCTGGGGTGTGATATTGTGCGCGCGCATCTGCAATCGCCAGGTGAGAGGGATAGCATGTATCCCAAATCGTCGCTTGATGAGTGACGAGCGCTCATTTGCTGAAAGCTTAAATGAATCAGAAACGCTCCAAGTCTCAGACACCACGCGCGTTCTTGTCGCCTTGCTTTCTTTTTGTACTTGGCGTCCTACCTACGTATCTGTTTTTGCTTTTTTTTCCCCCAAACGTAGAGTAGTTCGAGACGGGGGAATAGTTCTCCGCTGCTCACAATAATGCCTTTTGCTGCCCTCCTTACGTACCCCAGCCCCGGCAGTCTAGTCACACCCACACAGCCCGTGCGAAGAACACGCACATACACCGTCAGAAGTGAAGTAGTGACAAGCCCGCCGTTCGTGTATGCCATACACCTCGTCTCGCGCTACTACTCGAAAGGGAAGTGGAGGGGCGAGGGGGGAAGGGGGGGGGGGGGGGGCGAGGGGGGGGGGGGGGGGGGGGGGGGGGGGGGGGGGGGGCTCAGCGCTGTCAACCAACGTCCCCACGTCGTCAGTATAGCTCCTTCTACTTCTACCTACTCTCCCCCTCCCCCGGCAAGAGAAACACACGGGGTACCTATGTACATACCTACATCGCACCTCTGCCCGCCTCTCCGCCTCCCCGCCCCTTCCTTCATCCTCCATGCAGGGATGCGCTGCTACCGCCCACGCTACCCGCCCACGCTACCCACCCACCCGGCGAACGTACGGACGATGGATAGCTCGCGTCACAGCACCGCCGCCCCCCCCCTCGCTAAGCGAGCGAAATACGGCGGCCGTGCTGCGAAAGGAAGACCGTGTGTGTATACTGTACTGTACAACAACTCTTTTTTTCTCTTTTTTGTTGAGTGGAGGGAGTGGTGGGTGTGGCGTGCGCTTGGGGGCCGGAAGGAGGGGCTCAGGCCCAAGCTATGAGCTGGGTAATGGTGGCGTTTTATCAGGTATGTATTATGACGGGCCTGCCCGACTATGTGTGCATACATGTACGTTGATGTGCTGGGCGCGAGGAGTGTGTAGCGTACGGATTTTTAAATTTTTTTTTTTTCAGTGAGGGCTTCTCGTTCGGCTGTTCGTCTCTCCTCTCTCGGACTTGCAGAGTGGGAGAGTCGCCGCGTCGCCGCGCACGCACGCGCGCGCTACATGACTAGTAGCACAAACCCTGGTGATGAGAGAAGCGGGGATGTTGTCGACAGGGGAGAAGGGAATCGGGTGTTCGCGCGGTAGTAATGTGGGTCTGGGACGGGCGGGCAGCGGAGTTGACGAGAACCTGACCCGGGGGGGAGGGGTGGGTGGGGAGAGAGCGGGGTTGGAGGAGCTAGGAGGGAGAAATACATAGAAACAAGCGAAGAGGATGGAAGTGTGTGTACGAATGGGGAAGAAGTTGCGCGCCGTCTCCTGACTCGGCTGGGGCGGCAGTGTCTTTGGCTTGTCTCTTTGCGTTGCTTTGCGTGATTATCGAGTGTGCGTGAGACTGAGGATGATGGACGTGTGGTGTGGTGAGAGAGTCAGATAGATGCCAGAGGGCCGAGAGAAAAAAAACTATTGAGGTCCCACTTGCTGCCCCCGCTGAAAAAATTGGCTGTTCGTTAGTTGGTCAATTGCCATCTTTCTCCACAGACAAGCCCCGCCGGGAACCGCACTTTAGTCGTGGTTTAGCTACCGATAGCTACGCTCTCCGACTTCAGCCCGAGGATTTAGGCTATTAGGTAGCCGGTACACACTGTAGAAGCACGAGTACCACTATGGAATGGCAGCATCGTTTCTTTTTCAAATCTGGATTCACTTTACACGACTACAATAATTCTTCCTTGAAAGATATGTTCAAATGGCCTCGGCTTCTTCCAGCATGCCCTTCTTCAATTCCCCACACACAAATCCCCGATGTTCCCACAAAAAAGCCACGTCTACAGGGTCCGCGACCGCATCTGCTCGCCAACCCAACACTAAATTACATTGTGAGAACTCCAGAGACTAGTCCAGTGCACTATTGTACGGTGCCCTTTGCAAAGAAAGATAACGCAGTTACCCACACGCCAACAACCAATGACACCCAAAATTCAGATTATACATTTTACCTTTTCATGCCTTCTCCCAGAGACCACCGCGACTACTCGGTATAGTTCGCTGGGAAGCTTCCCTTCATACCATTCAGCTCTCCCTCCCACCAGCTGACCTTTTTGTCGCCCTCCCTCTTCAACACTTTGATCCGATCGCCCTCTCTGAAAGACAAGTCACCCGGCCCTTGTCCCTGGAAGTCGTACATCGCCGTGACGTAGTCTTCCTTCTGGAAGCTGGCCAATCGCTTCTTCGGCGGCGGAGGCGGCGGCTTCTTCTTGGCGCCGATACCGGCGGCAATGCCCTGCAGCGGCGTGGCGACGCCGTTGGTGTGAGGCGATGCGGTGAGCATGCGACCGGGCGAGGAGCCGCCGTTGAAGTACTCGTTGCTTTGGTTCCGCGGGCTGCCCGGAGAATAGGCACCGGCGCCGATGGACGATGACGACGACGGTCGGCGGGCTCCGCCATCGTAGGGCGATAAAGTGTTTGAGGATGTGCTGCCAATGCGGGGCTTGCTTGCTGTTGGGATTTTGGGCCGGGATGCAAGGTTGATCGGGGGAGGGCCTGATGGGTCGGGCGAGGGCGGCGCGTTGGAGAAGCTGTTGCGCGGACGGGGGGGCTTGGGTGGCGCCTGCTCTTCCTCTTCTGCTGGAGAGGGGAGAGCGCCTTGGTGGGAGTGGTGAGATTGGTGGGAGCTCGATGAAGGGCGGCCGGTGATGCGCGGGCGGTTGTTGAACTTGTCCGTGGCCGTGTTGCGCAGGTTCAGGCCAGTGACGGTTCCGTGCCTAGATTCGGGCAGCTCCATAGGCTGGTGGACAAGCTTCGTGTGCATTAGAAGCTGGTAATTGGTCTCGATGTCTTTGCGCAGAGGCGTAAAGACGGCGTCCCACTCCAACACGATCTCGGCCATATCGGGGGGTGGCGATGGATAGCCGTAATCCTGGCAGAATTCATGCTGCACGGTGTAAAGGTTCCCCAATATGTTGTTTTGGATCTCGATCTGAGATGCCAGAAGGTAAGGCAGTAAGGAGAGAACGGCGGCTACGATGTTTGGAAGGTTGGCTTGCAAGTGCCTGTCAGCCGAGTCAAACTCGCCCTCGCAACGCTCCATATCGATGCGGTTCTTGGCCAGGGCAGATTCGTCGCGGGCGGAGCGATTGGCCTGGTTCTCCAGCTTCTCCACGCGGCCCTTGTATCGTTCGTAGTCCAGCTACGCAGCCTGTCAGCTACCAGAAACGCCGAAGAGTGTCTCGACTGTACCTTCTTGTCCTCCCGCTTCTGTATCACTTTGTGCATGGGCTTGATGGTCTGCTTTGCTTCTTGCGCCGGCTTGATCAAGCGGCGGTCAATCATGCTGACCTCCTCCATCATGTCGTTCTTGAGGTCATCGTAGAGCTGGTTTATGCGGCGGCTGCGCTCCAGGACCTCGTGCGGGGTTTCAGCGGGGACACGACCGTTGGGCTCCCCATCCCCAACAGCGGCCATGGGCTTGTATATGGCCTCGAACTCGGTGACGACGTGCAGTTGGTACGTAAGAATATGCGCCCATGCTTCTCTCCAGTGGCTGGTGGCGTCGACGAGCTGCGCGACCGTCGGGGTTAGCTGGTGCTGGCTAGAGAGTGGCGAGGTAGCGGGCTTGCCTTTCCGAGCATCTGATCGACCTCCTTGAATTCAGCCAGCATTGCGGCAACCTGTGCGTCATCTTCGCTGTGGGGCGTGAACACGCCCACCTTGCGCTGTATGCGCTGCATGGCTGCGACCGCAGGGCAATTGTGAAACGAGTGGGGATTTCGAAGGCGGCAGCGGCAGCGCAAGCGAGTGGAGAGGAGACAAGCGGCTGTGAAGAGAAGTGCGGCGTACGTGGAGGGAATGGAGCAGCAGGCAAAGCTGCCGCGGGGCCAGCAAGGGTCCCCTGCCGCTTCCTTCTGGGAGTTCGGCACTTTAGCGTCGCCGCGTAGTTCCCGCCTTAGCCACCGCCTTTGGGCCGCTGTCGTCACATGCTGGCGCGCTGCCTACCACACCCGACTCGACGCGTCGCGTCCACCTGCGCTTCACTCTCCTCCACGCGTCGCCCGCACTTTGTCTAGCTCACCACGCACAATGTACATACAGATCGCCGCTCAACGATGATGTCTACCGTTCGGAGTACAGTTCGGGGTACCGCTCAGTCCGCAACCGCTGCAAACACCGCCCCCGTCCACGAGTTCCGCTGTCTGTACACACACGACCTCCGCCGGAAGCAGAAACGATGGCAAGACGGCTTCCTCAAGTTCCATACATTCAACAAACGGGTCATGGTCTATGACCAGCCGCGCAACTACATCGGCGATACACACTGGAAGGGTGGCGACACCCTCGACGATGGCGATGAGCTCACGTTGGAGAATGGCGTTATCGTGCAGGTCGCTGAGCCAGTGGCCGTAACCCAGACCGACTTGACCGAGCTCCTACAAAAGAAACCGAGGGACGCGCAGCAACAGCCAGCCCCGATGAATGTGAGACTGCCTGCTCTGGGCAGCGTGAGGTTGCCCACACCAGGCGTGCGGACCGCTGGCCTGACAGCAAATGCCGCTCCACGACACAGGCCACTAAGCCAGCTACTCGGGACCCCAAAGGGGCCGCACGGAAGAGCTATCATTTCCACAAGGTCGCCGTTCGACGAGAGGCAGGACAAACTACAAAAAGCGGATGAATGGGCGGCAAATGAGAGGGCTGCGAAGAGGCGGAGGGTTGCTGAGGCGGAGCAGACACGGAGTGCTGTGAAGGGAGTAAGAACACCGGTGCCAAAAGGTCGAGAACAGCATGTGCAAGGAAGGACGCCTGAAAGGAGGGAACTGTTTTGCCAGAGCACCCCTCTTACGTCAAAGGCAGGATACAACCCCCCAGGAGAGCTGATTGATCTCATATCGGATGCCGAGGAATTGGAGCCAGGATCCGATGTGACGATGCCAAACACTCCGCCCGGTATTGTGAGGCCTGTAGTGCGCTCTAGGGGGAAAAAGGTGGTTACGCCGCAAGTTCCCACTACCACTCTACCAACATCTTCACCTCCGGTCAATACGACGAGCAGATTGGTTCGCATTCAGGAAGATTTCGAACTCATGGAAGAGACCATTGCGGGAACTGGAGAGCAGCCAGGGGAGGAAGAACCCCCAAAACGCTCGAAAAAACTGCGTCTGGCTTCAGGCCCCCGGCCGAAGATGCTGCTCTGTCAGGATGCGGAGCCAAATAGGAGGCCTACTGCACAAGAGCGGCGACCTCAAAACGGGGCGGCACAAAAACCTCAAAGAAACAAATTCGTTACTAATGAACAGAACCAGCAAAGTCTTGGAAGGCCACAACATCCCTCAGATATTCGCAAATTGCAGAACGGTCTCACTCAGTCTTCGCCTCCAGAGCCCGAAAGATGCGTTCCGCCATTGGATGGCAATACTGAAGTCCAAAACCAAGATGCACCTATTCCAGCGGAATTGAATAACACCCTCGCTCCGCAGGGCATAGTCAAACAAGACAAAGGCCCAACTCAGCCATTTACAAAGCGCCTGCCAGCCACCGGGTCGACATCGAATCGACATAAACCAGACCTCAGGATCCAAGCCATACAGGCTCAAGAAGGTCAGAATCCTCTCGCACAATCCAGACGAGCGCTCTCGGAGAACGATAAGACAAAGAGGCCTTCAGCCGCATCAGAATCTTTCGATGAATCCAGACAGCCGGGCCAAGAGAAGTTGAAAGAACGTCTTGCACCTCAGAGACCGTTGCAGCGCTCCATCAGCCTGAACGTGGCAGTGAATCGCGGGCTTGACCGAGAAATGACCCCGCCTTCGCCCGTTGCAGACACGGATGTTGGGCCTTGGAGCACCGAGGCATTGGATTTGTTTGATTGGAGGCCGCCCGGGTACGTGTTCCGCGGGCAAGGGAAAGGATTCGGGCCGGCCGAGAACGAAACTGTTGACAATGCGATTGCTTCTTAATCAGTCATTGTTTCTTTTATTCTTGGAGCATGTGGGGATGAGCAGCGAAGTTTTGGCGATCATTTAGGAAGCTAATAGATGACATGAAGCATGAAAAACCATTAATTAAACCGTAGGGGTTCACGAAGAAGGTTATTGGCGCAGAGCCAGCCGTCGTTTTCGGTATTGATCCGATCGTTGACAGCGTGTGCTATTCAGGAGGCCGAAGGGACTGTTGCCGGCCACGTACGGCCACTTAAAAACTCTGGCCGACTCCGTCGACGGATGGCATGAAGTAATGTTCTGGGGCCACAAGAGCGAGGCTGAAAGCGGTATCTGCCATGCTGAAACCTCGACTCAACGTGAAGACTCCGCTAATGCCGAAAAGGGGATTCATCGAGCCGTTTCACCATCAGCGAGAACGATCGGGTCTGCTCCCAATCTGCTTTGCTCTCATGTCAAATTATCATTCCTGGGCAGTCAGCGTGTGGCCAAGATACCCGACATAAACGATCATTTCATGGACGACACTTCTCAAACGCACAGCCACTGTAGGTGTAAATTCCGTAATCTCATAAGGAGCTAGCAAATCTCATCGCAAACCATCATTCTGGCGAACCGCGACGTCTTCGCTCAAATCTCCTAGTCAAGTCCAGCATCGCTTCAGCCTTTGTCGGATAGTAGGCACCGGGCAATCGGCTATGTAAATCCGAATGATGCACACCAACGCACCATTAAACCTTTCGACCGCTGAGATGAGAAGAAGAAGAATAAGAAAAAGAAGAGAAAGAAGAGAGAGATAGATAGAAAAGAAAAATGGCAAGACCAAGCAATCCCACCACCATGCCAAGGAGAAAGAGAGCTGAGAGATCTGATCCTCGCACAGCACCACACCACACCCTCTCCAAAATCTCTCATATAAATGCCACCCCCTCCTCCCCATTCTCCACTCCACTCCCACTCCCCTCCACTCACGCATTCCTCGGCCCCCCCACCCCCACCTCCTCAACCCAAGACCTCACCTCCACCACCTTCCCCCTCTCGCCCCCATCCCCCTCCCCCTCGCATCGACGATAATCCTCCTCCACCTCCACACTGCACTCAAACACGCCTCCTTCCCCTCCACCTCCACCACCCCCTTCCCCTCCCTCTTCCCCTCCCTCTTCCCCTTCCCCCTCCTCCTCCTCCCCCCCTTCTTCCCCCCCTTCCTCCCCCTGATCCGCCAACGCAGCCAACGCCTCAACCCTCTCCTCCAACTCCTTCCGCATCCGTTCGCGCGCCTCGACGGCGTCGATCCGCCTGTTGGTGCGCGGGCAGACGGCGTCGAGCAGGGCGGCGGCGGCTTCGCGGTTGGCGGCGTCGGGGACGGTGAAGAAGCCGAGGATGCGGGGGCGGCGGGTGGTGGTTGTGGTGGTGGTTGTGGTGTGTTCGGTGGCGAGGGAGGGGGAGGGGGTGTGGGTGTGGGTGTGGGTGTGGGTGTGGTGGTTGTTTTGGGTGTGAGGGTCTGGGTCTGGGGTCGGGGTCTGTTGTTGTTGTTGTTGGTTGGGAGGTTGAGGTTGGAGTGGTGCTGGTGCTGGTGCTGGTGCTGGTGGAGCTGGAGACTCGGCTTGGTGGTGGTGGTGAGTTTGGATAGATGGTTCGACGACGACGACTGGGTCTTCGGGGTCGGCGAAGAGGTCGTCGATGTTCTTGAAGAGGTCGTCGAAGGTGGTGTCGTCGTCGTCGTGGCTGGGGAAGGTGGCAGCAGCAACAGCAGCAGCAGCAGCAGCGGCATCGGCATCGGCATCGGCATTGCCATCATCGTCACGATTGCTGCCGCTGGTACCATCACCGTCGTCGTCACCGTCGTCGTCGTCGTCCCCGCCGCCATCACCGCCCCCCTCATCGCCGCTGCCACCGCCATCCCCCCCTGCATCCCGACGGCGCCGACAACAGCACCCAGCCGGCCTCTCCACCCTCCACACCTCCTCCACACACGCCACCCACCCCCTCGTCCCCAACCACCCCTGTCTCCCCACCCTCGGCCTCGTCGCCGCCGCCGCCGCCGCCGCCGCCCCGGGCGCTCTCAACGACCTCCCCACATCGACCCGCACCGTCGCCCTCCCCGCAGCGTCGTCGTGCTCCACGCGGTAATGATGCATGCCCTCCGCGTCCGTCTCGCACGAGAAGCTCTTGCAGCCCGCGCTCACGCCCTCGACGCCGAAGCGGGCGCGCTGGATCTCCTCGCCCGCCGCGGCGTTGGCTTCGCGGAGCGTGTGGAGCGCCTGCGCCGGCCCCGGCCCGCCGACGGCGTAGACGGGCGCGGCGGATTGGTCCTCGCGGGAGGGGTCCCAGCATTGGCGCGTGACGTGGTATTCGAACCAGACTTCGTTTTCGGCGAGGGGGGCGGGGGAGGGGATTGTTGTTGTGCTGGTGGGAGGAGGATTGCGGGTCGGTTTGGGGAGAGCGGCGCGTTGGTGGCGCCGGCTAGCTGTAGTGTGGAGCGCGTCGTCGTTGTCGTTGATTTCGTCGGCGTCTGAGGATGATTCCTCCTCGCCGTCGGTCAGGAAGTCGGCCAGGGCCTGCTGGTTGGCCATGTATTGCTCGTACGCGTTTGGGTCCCACTTCTTGCCGCCCAATGGCGGTGGTTGTTCCTGCTGCTGCTGGAGCTCCTCCTGTTTTTCCTTTTCCGCATCCTTCTTCCCCTCGTCCGCTCTGTCCTTGGTGAGATCTGGCCAGCGGTTGTGGACGCGCTTAAGCCGGTACTGGAGCCCCGCGACCGAAAACTTCTTGCCGGTTCGAGCGGCGTACAGGATGCGGATCTCTTCCCACTTGAGACCCTTTTCCTTCCAGAAGTGGAGCTGCTTGTCGTCTTCTTCCTCGAGTACTGATAAGGGCGTAGACGGCGTCTTGTCAGCGACGAGAGGACCGAAATTCACGGAATCTGGATCGTTAAGAGCCGTTGCCGGCCTCCGAGGAACGTTGGCTGTCTGGCTACTCATCTTCTTAGAGGCCTTTGCAGGTAAAAGATCGCTCTCGCGAGGCAAGAAGTTCGACGTTGGCTTCCGTTGGGCCTGGGAGGCGCTCTGATTCTTGGATTTTGGGGTGGGAATGAATGCACTGCTTTTTGCCCCCGAAGCGCCCTTCGGCTTACTGGACGGTACTGGCTGAATGTGCTTCTTGAGCGGGCCATTTGCAAGTGCTTGCTCTCTCCTTAAAGCGTTTCGCTGGGCAGCCTCGCGTGCACTGCCGCTCGTAGGCTTCCTCGTATCGTCGTTGCGCTCCTTTGCAGGCTCCTTCGTCGCATTTGCGAGCATGGACTGTAAGCTCGCGGGACCTCCGAAACTAGGTTGATTAATACCCTCGTTCGCGGGCTTTTGCAGGTTTTCGTCAACGGGATCTTGAGATGTTAGATCCCTTGAGGCTGTTGTGGTACTTTTACCTGCTTCAACATGGCTCTCCTTATCGTCATTCTCCTGGCCAGTGACGGGCTGCCCGGCACCTTCATCAGACGGCTCGTTAAAAAGGCACTCAAAGTCGTCGCCCAGTTCGCCGTTGACTTCGACGGCTGCTTGTCCTCCGTCGCCGTCAGCATCTTCAAGGAGATCGTTCGCCGCGTCAAGCCCCTGCTCAACTCCCCCAAGAACCTCGTCCATCACTTCATCCTCATCCTCTTCCTCCTCCACAAATTCCTCACTCTTCGATTTCTTCTTCTTCTTCCCCTCCCTCCCCTTCTCCGCCACACTCTTCCCCTTCTTCTTCTTCATCACCTTCTTCTCCTTCCTCCCAGCCTTCGTCCCCGCCTCACCACCACCATCCGCCCCCATCTCCTTCTCCCTCTCCTGCCGCAACCTAGCCTCATGATACGCGATCCTCTTCCTCCGCAACTCCTTTTCCTTCTTCCCCCTCTCCCGCTCCCTCTCCTCCTCAATCGCCGCCATCACGTCTTCCCGCTCGACTTCGCTGCTGCTGCCGCTGCCGCCGGACGACGACGACGACAACGCCGATCTCGCATCATCACCGTCATCATCGCCCTCACCATCCCCACCCTCCCTGTCCCCCCGCCGCCGCTGTTCCCCAGACCCAACCCCAAGCTGCGAACCATCAACAGCAGCAGCCCCGTTTTCCTGCCGACGTCGTTGTCGTCGTCGCGCTGGGTCAGTGTCGGCGTCTAGAGCGGCCAGGGCTTGCTGCCATGCGGCTTTTTCTTCTTTGGCGTCGTCGGTTTCTGTGGAGGGTCTCGTTTTCTTCTTCTGACTGTTGTTGTTGTTGGTGGTGGTGGAGGTGGAGGTGGCGGCGGCGGCGGCGGAGGGGGGATCCTTCTTTTTCGCTTTACCTTGTTGCTTGAGCAGTTTTTTGATCATGGCCGCGTTGCTTGTTCGTTCGCGACGGGCGGTGGGCATGAGCGTGGGCGTGGGCGCCGCGGATGACGATGACGGTGGTGGTGGTGGTGCTGCTGCTGCCGTTGCTGGAGGGGGAAGACGAAAAGAAGAAGAAGGAGGAGGAGAAGGAGAAGGAGAAGAAAGAAAAGACATAGCGGACCCAGTCGCCGTATTGCCGCCCTCCGCTTCTCCATGCTTCTTGCCAGTCAGACGCCGCGGACCAACACCATCACCCCCATCTCCCTCCCCGTCGCTATCATCATCATCATCATCACTGCTCGACTCCTCCGCGCTGGAGATATCCACAACCCCTCCACCCCCCTTCTCCTCCCCCACCGCCGGCAGCCCCGCCCTGAGCGGCGGCAGCTTCAACAGCCTCGGCACCGGCGCAATCCTCATCTTCGGCATCGGCACCGGCTTCAGCTTCGGCGTCCGGAAAGGCGAAGACGACGCCGACACCGGTTTGGCACCATACCCCTCCTCCGCTGTTATCAAAGGCGCGGCGGCGGCGGCGGCGGCGGTCGTCGTCTCCACGTCACTGTCGGTGATCTGCGAGCTGCTCATGTGTTTAGCTCGCGCCTGCTCGCGGAGCGCCTGGCTGAGGGAGATGCCGGACGCGACGTACGGGCGCCCCTGGGCTGCAGGATGATCAGCGGGCGCCGTTGCAGATGCAGGGTAGCTGTTCTGCTGCTGCTCGTCATCGTCATCATCCCGCGACGACGGTTTGATCTTCGGGATTATTGCACCGCTGGCTGCATTCTGGGCTGGGTGGTCGCGAGCTGCTGGACCGGCGTCGGAATAGTTGGCGGCGGTTTGTCTAAGCTTCTTCTTCTTCGCCGTCTCATGCTTCTTCTGCTTCGCTGCCATCGAGGCGACGTCGTCGTCGTCGTCCTTCTCGTCGTCGGGCAACGGCCGCGCGTCTTCTTCCGAGTCTTCGTCCATGAAGGGTTGCGTGGCTGGACGGTGGCTGTAGCCGAGCTCGTTGCCGGAAGAGGGGGCTTTTCTGTTCTGGCGCTGCTCGGGACGGTCCTGGCGGTGGCTAGTGGCGGGAGGAAGGTAGGTTGGGCGGGGGATCGGTTCGTCATATTCGTCTTGCTGACGGCGCTGACGCTTCACTGGTATCGTCGGCGGCCGAGAGGGATAATAGATCTCTGGACTGCGCTGGCGTTTTGTCGTCAAGCCTTCGTCGTCCGTGCGATACGTCTGTACTGCAAGATTGAGATCGTTCTTGGGACGCTTTCGACTTCTTGGCCGGTCTCTGTCGTGCCTAGGTTGGTACTCTGCATCAGTAGCGTATCCAAGCCCGTTGGTTTGGCGCTGGATGTGGTTGTGCTGACGGCCACTCTTCGCTGAAAGGCGACTGCCCGTGGAAGTGCGATTGTACGCCTCTCTTTGGTCGTCGTCGCTGCATAAGTCGATGACCTCAGGCTGCGAAAGTTGCTGACGGTTGAGCGGCCGTTTTCCCTGGGATGCTGCGGATAAAGCCTGGCTGCAGAAATCCTCAAATGTTGTGTAATTGCGAGCAGCCTCCTTCTGGCTCGATCTTCCGAGTTGCCCCACGTGGCGCCCGCGCTCTCGAGGCCTACGCTCCGGTGATGATCGATAACCGTTTCTCGATGGATAGTTTGGGTCTTGTAAGTAGTTTCCTCGAGCAAAGGCATGGTTGGTTGGCATGTGTTTAGCATGTCCCCTGGTGTAGTAAGGACCGCCATTCGACATGTGTTGTCTCTCATAACCGTTCCGCTGGGAAGACGGCGGAGGAACGTGTTCGGGTTCGGTGAAGTACAGGCTGCTATCCACCACACCATCCCTCATGTTGTCTTCCATACCATCTTCCATGCTGTCTTCCGTATCGTCTTCCATGTCATCCTGTGCGTACGGTTGCCCCGAGGGTGGGAATTCCGCGATGTTGGACGGTGAGTCCGGCTCAGGTGAGAGGCCCTCGAAGCGCACGTTGCGCCGCGATGACGACTCCCCCATGGTCGGACGCTCTCTCGAGTGCCAGGAAGGGTGAACGTTACGTGGACGTCTTTGCGAGTGTCCAGCCTGCATGGGGCGGGGTGCTACTCGAATGAGCCGGCGGTGATCGGTGAATCTTGGCTGTACTTCATGGTGAGTTCGGAATCCAGAGTGGCTTTTGTGGTTGCTTCCCTTGCTGATACGTACTTGCTGGACATCGATTTCCTCGACAGGTCTCTTCCGACGCTGCGATCCGGAATAGATTGTGTGCCTCGAAGGGTGAGGCTGAACCGGGTAGTTAGAAGCCATGGCCAATTTGGAAGGTAGATCTTATGTTCAGGCTGTGGAAATCCAAGGGTCCAATGGCGCACGTGAGGTTGAAGATCTTGATGGTAACATGCGGGTTCAGCTCAAGTCCAAGTGAACGTGACCTTGCGAAACCCACGGTGATTGGGGTCCAGTTCAGTGGCAAGACAGATCTTGCAGATGACCAAGCCGCAACCGTTGAAGCTCAGGGAGAACTCGTCAGTACAACGGTCCTGGGACAGGCATAACAAAAGTGCTTGGATGCAGTGTCGCGGACACTTCTGACACCGCGAGAATGTTGAGAGATGGCAAAAGCAGTCGGTCTCACAGAGACCTCTCGGCTTTTTCGTTGAGGAAACGGTTCCAGTCTCGGTCTGGAAATTGTCAATATCGTCTGTTAGCATGCTCACGGCTCGTGACGTTCCGATTGTCTAGCATGACGGAGCGGGGAGATGGATTACAGAGGATCATTTGACGCTGTTGGGGCCTTACCGGTATGGAGGAGCCTTAATAGGGCTCTATTGCGCAGAGCTTGCTCCCACAGAGGGCGACAAGGTTGAAGTGCTCCAGTGGCGCCGGCGACCGGACTCGCGGATTTAGCACTGAGGTTTGAGGTATGGCGCGGCAGCTAAGTCCTGGGTGGGAGAGGGAAAGCCTGAGATCTAAGACGCTACAACTAAGTGGTCTGTCTGAAGTTTCGGGATGAGTGAGAGTAGTGGTTGAGTGCGGATGACGGTATGCAGGGACAATACGACAATAGCACGTCATGTGCGCTGCCGTCACGAGCCTCCACGAGAGCTCAACCGCCGAAGTGGCCGGGACTGAGCGCGTGATCTGAGGGAAGCCGCAAACCAGTACGAATGTATCATTAGATTGAGCATTGGAAAGTTTCGAGGGGAGCGGATCGGGAGCGGAGTTGCAATGACCAGAAAGCGGATTGTATACTGTAGACAGGCATATCGGTACAGCTTCGTCAGTCCTTCCACCGTCCCTTCCGGGCGACCTCTGGCGCGGACGGACACTCCTGAGCCATGTTGCCAGTCTGAGAAATGTCTGGCGTGACTGGGAAGCAAATCGGGATTGAGTAGCATACTCACCTGCCATGTAGCCCTCCTCCACCCCGAATCGTCGCCATAAAACCCGCCTTCGCACATGCAGGCAACTTTTCCCAGCACTGAAAGCTACTAGCAAGGTCCAAATCGATTTGACTGAAGAGATGCACTGTTCCTGTTCCTCTCTGTTTTAAAGAACGCCAAGTACATCCCTTGGCTACCCACTCACCTGTACCTCTATACCGCCGTCGATGCTTCATCCTACTCATCACCGTGCACAGATGCTGGGCAGCAGCAATAGCCATGATTGATGCTGAAGCTATCGTGACTGATGATGTGGACGCACTACGGCGTATTCGAGACTGGAGGGCCCACGGGCAGCGGAACTCTTGGGCGTAGGACGGACTACTACGACAGTGCAGCAGTATTCCTGCCGTGCGCTTCAGCAAGTGAGTAAGTTGATGATGCGGCGAGATTTCGCATGGTGAGTGTGTGGATCATGGAGGCTTCAAGATGAAAAAGTGTCATTTCTCGCAGCTGTGGATATGGCAAGCGCGCGAGATTAGTCACCATGCAAACAACGCAATCCCGGCAAACAAGTCTCAGGTCCGATTGACTGTCAGCCACTCAGATCAATAACGTTTTTTAGTTGTCTGGACACTGGGAGCCGTTGCGAAAGTCTTCATTATAAACTGTCAAGCAGCCATAATACCTATTCCACACATCACCAGGACACCGCCGTCGAAACCAGATAAGAACGCCTACCCGCTCACATCATCACGGCCAAAAAGAAGAGAAAACAGTAAACCCAAGCCCCACAACAACAAGACAGTATCGCATCTCACTATCCACAACACCACCGCTCTACCCCCGGTCCTTCATCTTCCGTCTGCCCAATCCGTCCCCGCCACATCTGTCCTCTAATGCCCACCAGTCGTCGGCAGGCCCAAGTACACCTTGAAGCTATCGTAGATGAGCCATTGGAACGCAGTCAGCGTACCGATCATGACGATGCGGACGGGCAGGCCGTTCCAGAGGCCGGTGAAGCCGATGTTGCCGTAGATGCGCGCCATAGCCGCGCCGGCGCCCTCGCCGGCCTTGCGGTCGCTGTTGAGCTTCGAGACCATGACGTCTGAGGAGAAGAGAGAAATCCCATGGTTAGCCATAGCTGGAGGGTTAGGGAGGGGGCCGGGAGAAATGGGAAAAACGTTACCTGCAGGATGCGAGACGACGGCGCAGCCGATGCCCGCAATGTAACCGCCCAGGAAGCTCACGCCCGTCTGCTGCAAGCTGTTGTACGCCTCCTTTGGCTTGCCGAGCTGCTTGTAGATCTGCTCGACCGCCTTCTCGAACGAGGCGAACTTGACCATCTGCAATCAATCGCAAACGTCAGCACGCAATCGCTCCCTCCAACAAACACAAACGACGACCAAGGACGGGGGAAAAAAAAAAGAAAACCGTCCCCAAAACTCACCGTATACGGAATCTGCCTCCCCCAAAGCGGCACCAACCCCTTATACAACCCGCTCACGCCCTCCTTCCCCACCACCTTCCCCAACCCCTCCCGCAACCCGCTCGCAAACGGCGGCAACGTCGTCTGCATCCGCACCTTGACCGCCTCCCACGGACACAACGCCACATCCGCCAAAAACTCCGCACTCGCGCTCGCCGCGAGGTACACGACCGTCTTGTTGGCGGCGGGGAACCAGCGCTCGCCGTACGCGTACTTGAACGCCTCGTAGAAGCCGTACTTGCCCGCGCCCTGGAAGCTGTACCCCACGAACGTCGGGGCCCACCCGAAGAAGACGCCGCGGAGCCCCTCTTTGGCGAAGATGCTGCGCCAGGCGGAGGCGTTGGACGTGTAGATCCTCGGGTCGACTTGGCGGCGGCATTTGACGAGGTCGAGCGGCGTGACGGCTGTGTGGGTGGGGCCGCATGCTGGAGGGGGAGGGGTGAGTCGTTAGTGGTGGTTTTTTTTTTCTTTTTCGGTGGACAACTTTTTGTTTGTTTTGTTCATCTCGTGCTGTACGTGGGGGAGTGAATGTAGAGAGAGGAATTCAGAAGAGGGCGTGGGGCTGATTCGATGCGCGCGCACGCCGCCGCTGCCAGCATTGGGATTGCTTGCTTGCTTGCTCGACAGCCCGAAAAGGAAGAAGGAATAAGAAAGCCTGCCCCCCCACCCCAATTGGGAGTCCTGGGGCTTGATTGCCGCGTGCGCGCAAGGCGCTCAATGGCGGAACCGGGGGCGCACGCGTGCTTGGTAAGGCGGGCGCGGGTCGTCTTTGTCAGACGGACGCGCCGGCGCGCGCCGGGCAAGAAGGTGGTGACAGATACAGGGAAGGGAGGGGTTGCTTTGCTTACCGATGACGCCGCCCAGCGTGCAGGCGGCGAAGTAAGTGCCGGAGAAGAGCTCGATTTTCTTCTGCGCCGCGGCGCCGGTGTCGAGCTTCGGTGTCATGTTGTTGTTGTTGTTGTTATTTGGAGCGGAGTGGTTGTACGTAGTGAGTCTCGACTGCGGATGGAGAGCAGTTGTAGCAGCAGTTGTAGCAGCAGTAGTCCAGCGGCCGAAGCAAGGGCAAGCAAGCAGGCAAGTAGCTTAAAAAGCTGCAACTCGGAGCACAGGAAGTTGCAAGAACGGAAAAGGGCAACAGCGAGAAAAAAGACGTCGTCGAGGTAATATCCAGCAAAGCAAGAAGGAGCAGCGACAGCAACAGCAGCAGCAGCAGCAGCAGCAGAAGCGTCAGTCTTTATCAAGGGTGTATCGCGCAGCTAATAAGTAGGGTTGCGCTGTGTTGATGAGGTGCAGCCCAGTTCCGTCGATTCCGCGCGGGCAGGGCAGCTGGCAAAACAACACACGATGACGTCGGCGTGAAAATGGCTAGCTCATCAGACCTATGCCCGAAACCCGGGATGGGAACGCGGTTACGCGGTACCTTGATGATGTGCGAGCATCCACACAAATCCCAGACTAGTACTGCACCCGCGCCCACGCCTCCTCCCCCGGCGGGCGGCTCGGTTGCCTACCTGCCTAGGTTCGGCCGGCTCGGTCGCGGTCGCGGTCGCGGTCGCGCCGCCTTTTACTCGGCTCCGGCCTTTTCCCTTTTATCGTATCGTGGGGGGGCGCTGACGAAAGCGCGCATCGCTGCGTATGTAACCACCCCCCATACCCATTATTCTCTCCCGGAGGCGTTGCCGCCCGCTGCATCCGCTGCCGCCGCCTTCCGTAGCACGGCGGCTATCACGGCCCCCGCAGGGCTCTGACGTTCTCTAAACCTAGGTACACAGCAGATCACTCACGTCCGAAGCTCCTTTGGGCTTTTTTCTTTCTTTTCTTTCCTTGCCATTTCTTAAAGCTGCACTAGGTATCGCGTATGGTAGCGCGCTCAAAAGCTAGCAATCATGCCATTATATTCTACAACGCTACAGGAAACAAAAAAGGGGGAAACCAACGCATCTCAACAAGTGGAGTCAACGAAGACTGGTAAGAAGAAGGTTCGTACGAAGCAGCGGTGGCGGCGGTTAAATAAAATAGACATTGATTTTCTGGTACTTGTTGGGGGACGATCGACGCCGTGAAGAGGAAAACAGCGGTGGAAACAGGGGAGGGGCCGGACAAGAGAAGAGAATCTGGCTGATTGGAAAGAACAACAACAATCCAATCCAGCGACTCGAACGTAAACAAAAAACCACCAATCTACATACTGACTGACACAAAGGTCAGAGTACGATGGACGAAGACACCAGTCATCAACTGCTCGAACTGTCTGTCCCGGGTGGGGAATACGAGAGAAATGAGAGAGCAAGACGACGGTATAAAAAGATAAGATAAATGATTGATGATCAGAGACGAACAATCAACAACTCCAAACATGCCCATCCGCCGCCGCCTCATCATCATTCTCATCTCGCCAAAAAGGATGAGTGATCGATTGACTTCGCTCGCAGAAAATCGAAACGAAAAAAAAGAAGAATGGAGAATAAAGACTAAGTAGTTCGTTCCGTGCCCCGATAATGCCCGTAGTCGTGAAGCGGTAAAAAAAAAAAGATTTCTGCGGACGTCGAAGAAGTAGAAAAGATGAGACCCAGTAGTTCCCCTCCAAAAGGTTTGCAACAGCGCCAGGAATGCCAGGGATGAGAGAACCGCCCGTACTCCTCGATGAAACTGAAAGAAATACCCGTTGTGCCTGGCCCCGAGTATGTGGTTTAAACAATCGCAGCTACTTTTGGGTGGTCGATGGGCGCTGAATTCACGATGCTGTTGTTGCTGGAATTATTCATGACGGCTCGGCGTCCGCCATCGGGACGTCTGACGGCTCTGCTGCCATGATTGCCGGCGTCGATTGCCGGTATTCTGGTGCGCTGAGCGGGCTGCTGGATCTAACATCACCCACCGCCGCTTCGTCGTCCGGAGGTGAGAAGTCCCAGACCTACAAACTTCAGTCAGCTTCACGCTTCACCTGCGCCCATCTGCAGCAGAAATACTCACTTCCATCACCGTCTTGCCGCCTCTACTAGCCATAATCACTGCCTTCTCCTCCTCAAACACGACCCTCCACACCGCCTCCGCTGGCTGGCTGAGCTCGCGCACGAGTGTGCCCTTTCTCAAATCCCACACCTTGACGCGCCCATCGCTGCCGCCAGAGACGATGCGAGTGTCGTCGAACTGGAGGCTCGTTACGCTGTTGTCGTGTGCCGCAAGGCGGTGGATGGGCTGATATTCGTTCAGGGACCAGACGCGCACGGATCCGTCGGAGCCACCGGTCACCAAAACGTCGCCCCGCATCTGCAGCTGACCAACAAGGGATGTGTGGCCTTGCAAAAGACCGAGACACCGGCTGCAACCCTATGTCAGTTCCAAGTCATGGTGGGGCTGTAGGGCTAGACATACCCGTCGGTGGGATCCCATATCCTGACGCTGGTGTCAAGACTGCCAGTCGCTATTCTCTTGCCATCGAATGCGATGGCGTAGATCTGGCTGAAATGGCCCGTAAGCGTCCTCAAACACCTGCCCTCAGAAATGCTCCAAATGCGGGCCGTCGTGTCGTAGCTTCCCGACACCACCAGGTCGCCGTGGATTTCCAAGCAGCGCACGCTGGCCTGGTGGCCGATGAGGACATGCTTGCAGATGCCTCTCTCGATGTCCCAAATGCGAAGCGTGGTGTCCCTGGACCCGGAGATGGCAGTCTTGTCGTCCGACATCTTCAAGCACCTCACGGTGGACGTGTGTCCGCGCAGGGTGTGGACCGCGGCACTAGTCAAAAATTAGTCCATGTCCCCAACCAAGGTTCCCCCACACTTCGAGACTGCGACGAGGCCCGGAACTTACCCTGTAGCCATATTCCAGACCCTTACGTCGCGATCACAGCCACCGCTGACAAGCAAGTCGCCCCACGGTACCATCGCCCACACACCCATCACGTGGCCCTGCAGCGTCTTCTGGTGCTGGCCCTGCGTGTCGAAAACGTGAATCTTCGCATTGTCGAGCGCGACGACGATGTTCTTGTCGGTGAGGTGTAGGCTCGTGACGACGCCCTGATCGGGCGTGATCTGCCGCGAATCGCACCGACCACCCGACCTCCACGCCGTCTCGACCATGTATCGTTGCTTGAAGTGCGACCGATATGTCATGGCCTTGTTCTTGCGCTTGGCTGATCTGGGAGTAGATGCTCCTGCGCGATCCAGTGACTGTGTCCGAAGGTCTGCTCCTACCAGGCCGGTGATCACGCCCTTGGATGGTCGGAGGGTATGTCTCCACGCCTGCGACTGCTGTGGGGAACCGCCCGGCGTCAACGAAGCGGACGAGGCTGAAGGCCTAAAGGTCGGATCGTGGACTTCCGAGAGTCTTCGGTATGCGTGTTTCTCGCAGAGGGACTTCCAGGCCATGTCATCATTCACGAGGTCGTACCATTGTCGCGACACCTGCGACGAGCGAGCGAGCGTGGTGGGGTCGTCGACGAAGGTCAAGATCTATATGGTGGTGGGGCGTGGGTCAGCATTAGGCATCCTCCATATGACGCGCGCTTGGCGCGGGATCAGACCTACCCGTAGACACAGCTCATTGGGCAGCACTTGGAACGGATCCTTCTTCAACCTGGGGCTCACGAAGTCGTGCACGAAGCTCAGCTGGTGGCTGTTGCACATGTTCAGCAGCTCGCCGAGCAGGCGCTGCTTCTCCGCGTCGTTCATCTCGCTGAACAGCGCCCGGATGTCCCTGACCTGGGTGTCCTCGTGCTCGGCGGCGGTGCTCCAGTCGGGGGCACGCTGGTGCGGCGTCGGGCTCGGGGCGGGCGTCGGCGGCGACGCTGGCGCCGAGGGCAGCAGGTTATGGGGGATTGTCGCCGACATGGGGCTGGTGGGGGTGTGTATGGGCCGGGGTTGCGAGCGCGACATCAGGCCTCGTTTGCGGGTGCGCGAGGTAGGGGATGTGTATAGGGTGCCGCCCTGGGAGCTTCGGCGCTGCGAAAGATGCGACTCGGCGTCGGCGGCCAGCTGCATTTCTGCGTCGGAGGCGCCGTCGTCGACCACGGGCCGGAAGTCGTCCTCCATGACCACGGGGCGGAACGGGCGCGAAGGGAGGCGCTTCGAGGCGACGGATGGGGTGTGCGGAACGATGCTGGACTTCTCTCTGCGCAACAAGGCGGAGGGGGGCGCGCGGACGGGCGAGCAGAGGTGGAGCGGGAGCGGGATCGACCGGGCGGGTAGCAGGGACGAGAGCGGGCAGAAGAGGGTGGTTGTGGTGGACGAGGCCGAGAGCCCTTGACGGCTTTAGCGCGTTTGAGGTGCGATTCTGAGATGGCCAGGAGGGGGCGCTCGGGCACCAGGCGCCACGGCTGAGGGCTGTGCGGTGCAGGCGCGTAGGAGGGGCGATTAGCGGCGGGCTCTGAAGGGCGGTTTGGCCGCTGTGGGTGGTGTTGTCGAGGACGCAGCTCTGGTGCGGCGGGAGGAGGAGTAGCACGGCGGCAGCGGAGGGCGGTCGTCTGTCCAGGGCCTGAGTCTCGCCCGTAATTGGGGTCGATCATCGCGCGACCTGTGCTAGCAGGCCTGCCCACGTCCGCTTTATTAACTCGGCGTCACCGCCATCTCAAAGTCCTGCTGCTGCTGCTGCTGCTGCTGCTGCTGCTGTCCCGACGCGAGCATTGCCATGCGCCCGCCAGGCGAGCCCGAGCCAGACGGTGCCTGCCGGTCACGATGCTGGCGGCCGTCTCGTGCGTGACAGCTGCTGCCAGCCCCTCGCCGGCCCCGGCATTCGCTCCTGCAGAGTCTGGCTCGCCGTGCCGCTAGTCCTTGACGTCCTGGCTGCGCACATGGCCGTCCGCTCCGCGCGGCGGTGAGAGCCAGGGCACCAGTCTCGTCCACGGGGTGCGACCAAACCTGACGCCCTGCACGAGCTGCATTCCTCCACCATCTCGCGCCTCGCCACAGAGCCCGTCTGCATTCGACGCGTCCCGCAGCTCTTGCGCACCGACGAACGGCACGCCTGACCGCCTGCCAGGCTGGGGGGAAATAATTTCACCCACCCGAAGTGGGCAGTTGGCAGTTCTGCCCACACAAGCCGTCGCCAACCTAAAATCAACGCCAGAGTCGTCATCGCCCGTCATGCGGGGACCCGGGCGCCATGATTTCTCTGCCGCCATGACCTCGCCCGTATGATTGCGCCAACTCAGAGCTTGGACCCAGAATCGGCGCCGAACTTGGCCTGGTCGAAAACCAACGACTCGACTCGAGGGGCTGATGACACAGCAGCAAACATGTGAATTTTGAGGCGAAAGGCGAAGAGAGGACGCACGAGTCAAAGCGCCGATTCGATGCGGGGTAGCTCGCAAGAAAAGGCCTGTTCATCGAAAAAGCGGGCAATATATATATACTGAGAACTATAACCTGCGAGCCGTACGGGCCAATCCCGGTGTGTCACGGTTCTGCATCTCATATCATCTCGAGCTCCGCAGTCGTCTCCACTTAGCACGTCCACACCTCCGGACCGGGAACACTTTGCGTAAGTCAGCGTCATACCCTTTAAGATGCACACAGGCAGTCATTATTCACTTACGTGTAGTTGCTGAAGTTGTTGTAGATGTTGACAGTGTAGCCGGGATCCGTCTCCTTGAATGCGCCGGGGATGGAGACGGTCGGGCTGGGCGAGCCGCTTCCTGAGCCCGTCACCTTCACCTGAGCGCACGAGATGTAGAACTGGGGGATTCCGGACGGCCAGGGGTTGTGGATCGCGAGCTGCTGGATGCGCAGAAGATACTCGCCGGCAGGCAGGCAGTTGGGGATGGTCACGTTGTACGTCGTCTCGAGGTCCCAGGTCGCCTGGCCGTCGGAGAACTGGTGACTATCTGTCAGCGAGCAGATCTTTGTGGGGAGATGATTGGGCCGTGGCTTACGGTGGGTCCGATATCCTTGATCTTGAACCACGGAGTGCTGCCGTCCGCCGCCGCCGCATCGTCAACTTTGGTCATGTAGAAGGAGGTGGGACCCTGGTGGTAAACAGCGATGTCGGCAGTGAAAGCGACGGAGCTGCCAGCGGTGACGGAGACGGTGCTGGTCGAGCTGCCGTCCGCACCGCCAACATTGCAGCGGAGGTCGTTGGACTCGAGGTCTGTACCGATTGTCAGTACACTGAGGGCTCTTTTGCCACCGTTGACACGTACCGGTCACAGGCGAGTTGTTGTTGGTGTTTTGCCTGATGTTCTGGTAGGCACCACCCTTCACGCCGTTGGCAGTGAGGTACTCGAAGATGTCTGGAAGAAAAAGTCAGGACATGGTTTGCACGGCTGTTTTTCAATGCATCTCACAGTGTCCGCTGACAGTCTGTGCCAGCACAGAGGCAGCAAAAGCGAAGGTGGTGAAGGTCTTCATGGTTGCGGCTTGCGTTGTGCAGTAGTGAAGTCAAGAAGGACCGGCCAAGACTGCTGATCGAAACATTCCGGGGCGCTACTCGACCGTTTTATCTGGCCCTCGAACGGAGGAGCTAGAGCCGTTAGCCACAAAAGGTCCTGTGTTTCACGGCTAAAGGAGTATCCACATCTTTGAGCACGGTAGAGGTGGTGGAGAGACAAGAACCGACCGTTTCGGGACAATGGCGAATTCCAGCCGAGCGGCATCGACGTTTCGACATGCTTGATTGGCTGGGAAAATTGAAGAGACTGTTTGAAGTGGGAGAAATAGCGGCATGAACGACCGCATATGTGAAACGGAAGGGAGAGCCGTGTGCAATTAAACGGTGTCCACCAACAGGAGACTTCGCATACGAGTCAAAAACAAGCTTAATCATGCAAATAGAGAAGGGGAGCGGTTAGTTCGAGGGCATACCAGAACTAGGGCTGCTGTGTGCAAGCTCCTTGTACGCATTGGCTGGCAGAAATGGCGTGGCATCTTGGGTAATGGAGTTGTGCCTTCACGTATATTACGACCCCTGCAATATAGCTTCGGAGAAAGCGGCCCATCTATCCGTCGTCTCTCTCGTCCCGACGGGCCCACGGCTCCTATGTGGATCATGGCCTGGTCCTCCTTCTAGACGCATATGATGACTATATTATACGGCGCCTGACCTTGACAGGACCTGAGCTCGAAGTGCGATCCCCACATGCAGCGCGATCTTGCGGGCCTGAGCTCAAAACCAAAAGGCGAAAATTCCGAATCTAGCAACAAGCAATACTTATAACCGCCACGTCCGACCTGCTGACATGTTCGGTCCCTTCACACCTACGAAGACCCATTTTGTGGTTGGTGATGTTTAGTTCAAAGATGGTGGGCTTACATGTAATCGCCCCGCGGCGAATTCTTGGCGCTGTTTCTTCTCTTTAGTTCAGTACCCGATCTGCCCAGTCGGCACCCGCTATATGGCCAATGAGACAGATTAGAAGAACTCGTAGCGGGCTTCCATGGCCAGTTCTACTTGTTGACTTCTAAAACTTCCCCGTGAGCACTGAAGCCTCCTGTTGGCAAGTTCGTCGCTTCGGCTCTCACTACACATGCCTCTTTCTGAATACTGCTCTCTTACTCCTCCTCCCAATACGGCCAATGTGCCGCGATGAGGTCCACAGGCGGGATCCGATAAGATAAGCGTTGTAGCTTAAGTCTCCGATCGGGTTGAAAAAAGTTTCTCCCTACCACCCGATAGGTACTGGCACTCCCCCACGCCACATACAGCCACAACCAAGCACAATGACGCAACGGCAGAGGAGCTGGTACTGGAATGCTGACCCCACCGCATGATGTTAAGAACGCAGCCGGGTTAAGTTGCTTATCGACGATAGTGCAGGGGAAAGAAGCAGATCGGGGTGCCTGATTCGGAATGGTTGGGAAGGGGTCAGCCGGGAGATCCGGACGATAGTTTTCGTCATGACAGCGCCGGGACCTTGGGATGCCTGAAGCCAAGTGACTCACGTGTCGATGGATTGAAGGCGATGCTTGTTTCAACGTCCTCGTCGCTTATATATCGTGGATCCACGAAGCGAGACCGGGAAACGTCTTTATAATTTCGACGCCGGTGAGCAGTCGCTGGGGCTGATGCGGTGCTAGTAGGCGCATTTCACACAAACCACCAGGGAAATCAGGTCATACTCCGAACCGGCGGGGTCGATTCTCTGTTTCGCGTTGGCTCAGATGATCGCAGAGTAATCGTACTACCTGAGATTTAACAGGCTTGGTGGCACAAAAGAAGTTGGCCAGGCTCCAGTACCAAATAAGAATGTTTGGAAGGTTTTTGTGGTGAGGGCAAGCTTCACCAAAAACCAAGAGCAATCTGATCCTTTGTACTCAGTCCCACAACATGGTCGTTAACTCGTCATCCATCTTGCAAAGGGTCATCAAGGTGTAGGCGGCGCAATTTCGGAAGACCCCTAACGGTGAAAATCGACGCGCAGCATATCGTTCTACATCCACTCGTTGAAGAGATCAGGAGCACTCTGAGCGTCATCGAAGGCCACCTCTAAGAACGGTATGCCGGCAGGAAAAATCAAATCACAGGATACGAATCACATGTTATGCCTGTCATCCCCATGTGTTTGAGGGCCAAAGAGATGACAGAAGCAGTGCCTGAGCTGGGAGGTGAGACGCGGGCCTCAGCAAATGGTGTCGTTGATGTGCTGCCGCAGCGGGTAATGTCGAAACATTCAGCCGGTCGGGATAACATGTCGAGCAATGGCTGTCAGGACGCCAGGAGGTGAGCTACAGGTAACCATGCCACCGTTGCCGGAGCAATGGCGTGGGGGCCACGGCATAACAATCAGGCTGAGCAGACAGAACGCGGGCGGTTCGACGAAAACACAACGCCAATGGACGTCGCAACATGGGGAGAAAGAACCAGATCGAGGCGCGATTGCAGACGGAGGCGCAGGGCTGGACCTGGACCCATTCGAGCCGTGACATCTGGCAGGGTGGCTGAGCTCAGCCGGTTTGGCGCGGGGCAGGCGATTGGACGGGACAGTGCGACGCGTGTGCGACGTGTGCGCGGCGCGGCGACGGCTGGGGGGTGAGAGTGGTGTTGCGAACGCGAGGAGGGTCGAGAGGGGCAAGGCGCGGCGGGGATGTGTTGGTGGTGGTGGTGCGGATCGGCGGTGGGGCGGATCCAAACGTGCCAAGCCTGGTGTTTGCAGCGGAACCCTTACTCGCGCGCGGCTGCGACACTGCCGGCGCGAGCTTCACGGCGGGTCCCCCCAGACACAGACAAGTCGGGGGTCAAGAAGCCAGCTATTCTTTGTTTTCCCTATTTCCCACCACCACCACCCGACTCGCCCGCCCCAATGTCTGGCCGCTTTGTGAGAGCATCCAAGTACCGTACGGCCCCAATACACGCCTCTCACACCCAACCCGCGAGGGGCAACTGTTGCTGATGCGCGCTGCATGCAGGTCACGTCTTCGGACGCTCGACGAAGAAGGCACGCCCAACCTGAATCCTGCTTTGCTGCGCCCGCGACGCTGACCGCCACCAGGAACAATGCTACGACAACCTCCGCCTGTCTAAAAACGCCTGGGACAGCAACATCATCAAGGTCCGCGCCCCCGCTGTCCAAGCCCCTCCTGACGCCGCCCGCTGACGCCGCTCTCCCAGGCCAACCCCAAGTACCTCGCAGTCAACTACGAGTCTGGCGGAGGCGGTGCCTTTGTTGTCATTCCCGTCGACGAGCGCGGCAAGCTGCCCGACATTCTCCCCCTGTTCCGCGGCCACACCGGCCCCGTCCTCGATACCGACTGGTACGCGCTGTCGCGTGCGTGTATATTACAAAACATGCGGGCTGAGCAGGAGCAGGAACCCCTTCAATGACGACGTCATCGCCTCCGCTTCCGACGACGGCAAGGTATGAGGTTGTCGTGCTCGTACCCGCTGCAGACATTCACACGTGGACAGGTCTTCCTCTGGAAGGTGCCCGAGAACTTCTCCCTCCACACCGATGCCGACGAGCCGCAAGATGTCGCCCCCGCCGCCAAGCTAGCCGGCCATACCAGGTAATTGGCTCTGTTCCTCGTCCCGGACTCTGCTAAGCCCCCGTGTAGGAAGGTCGGACACGTCCTCTGGAACCCCGCCGCCGAGAACGTCCTCGCCAGCTCCTCGGGCGACTACCTCGTCAAGCTCTGGGACGTCGAGCACGGCCAGCAAAAGCTGACTCTCAAGCACAACGACATGGTCCAGTCGCTCTCCTACAGCGCCAATGGCTCTCTGCTCGTCACTACTAGCCGCGACAAGAAGCTCCGCATCTGGGATGTGCGCCAGGAGAAGGCCGTCCACGAGGGTGCCGGCCACAACGGCGCCAAGAACAGCCGCGCCGTCTGGATGGGCGAGCACGACAGGATCGCAACCACCGGCTTCTCCAAGATGAGTGACCGTCAGCTCGGTCTGTGGGACATCAGGGCCGCGAGGGAGCCGCTGAACGGTTTCGAGATTCTCGACTCCATTTCTGGTGTCTGCATGCCTTTCTGGGATGATGGTACCAACATGCTGTACCTTGCTGGCAAGGGGTAAGGAGCAACATTCGTACGTGTGAGAAGATCCGCACTAACGAGAGTAGTGATGGCAACATCCGGTACTTCGAGTACGAGAACGACAAGTTCGAGTTCATCTCCGAGTACAAGTCTGTCGACCCCCAGCGTGGCGTTGCTTTCATGCCGAAGCGCGGTGTTAACGTGAGTCTGTTGATTTGAAAACTTGCCGCCATTCTGCTGACGATTCGAAGCTCCACGACAACGAAGTCGCTCGCGCCTACAAGACCGTCAACGACAACTACATCGAGCCCATTGCCTTCATCGTCCCCAGGCGGGCCGAGGTTTTCCAGGGCGACATCTACCCTCCGGCCACCGGCACCAAGCCCGCCATGTCCGCAGCCGAATACTGGGACGGCAAGGACGGCATCCCGCCCAAGTTCTCGCTGGAAGCCGCTTACGAGGGCACGGCTCCCGTCGAGGTTCCCACGGAATACAAGTCCTCCCCTGCCCCTGCCCTTGTCCCGGCGTCTAAGGAAGAGCCTAAGCTCGAGCCTAAGCCTGAGCCGACCCTCGCCCCCGCCTCCCGCGGCCCGCCCCCTTCGGTCAACGAGAACAAGGCCTCCATGGCCGACGCGGCGGCCAAGTTCGCCGACAAGGAGGAGGCCGAACCCGCCGAGGACGACTCCAGCTTCGAGGAGATCCAAAAGCCCGTGGAGCGCCAATCCTTCACCGCATCCCGCCAGGAGGAAAAGGTCCGCGGCCCTCCGGAATCCACCAAGGCGCCCGAGCCCGCCGCAGCTCCCGCGCCCGCCGCAGCTCCCGAGCCGGAAGCCACCGTCAAGGAGACGCCCCGCTCGGTTTCGACGTCGTCGGCGAGCGGAGCGGCGAGCAGCGCGGCGGCGGGCATCAAGGACTACCTCTCGGAGATCAAGTCGATGCTCGAGAGCCAGGGCGCGCAGATGACGAGCCAGCTCGAGCAGATCACGCACCTCACCTCCGAGGTCAACCTGCTGAAGGCGAAGGTCGCGGACATCAGCGCCGGCGGCGAAAAGGACGAGCGCATCAGGCAGCTCGAGCTCGAGCTCGAGGAGGCTCGCTCATGAACGTCGCGTGTTGTCGTTCGGTCGGTTCGGGAACGGGGACGGGGAGGGAGACGGGGAGGGAGACGGGGAGAGAGGCGCTTGCGCTTGCGCTTTGAAAATGATGTGATGAGGGATTGAATGGAATGGGATGACGGAGAGGCTGTGTGTGTTCTTTTTTCATTCTTTCTTCTCCGTATTCTTCTTCATCGTCATTTTCATCGTCTTCGTCTTCGTCTTCGTCTTCGTCACCACCGTCATCATCACGACGCTTCATGCTAGACGGGTTCGTTCCGGAAACGTCCGGTGTTGGGTTGGGGGGTTTTTTTTTGTTGTTTACCTACTGCGAGCTGGATAGAAGGCGGGGGAGTGGTTGGTTGGTTGGTGTGTAGGGGTTTGGAGGTGTGTGAGGTATAAGGGGGATGCAGAGGGGGAGGCAGAGGGGAAGGCGGCGGCGGCGGTGGTGGTGGTCATCGTCGCGCAAAGTGTTGTCGTTGTTGGAGTGGTTGCTGCTGCTGCTGTCGGTGTTGTTGGCGTGGAAGTGGAAGTGGAAGTGGAGGAGGGAGGACGCTTTGAGGCTTGGCGCTGCTTGTTTAGATTCCCCCCCCGCGCACTCATGGTCCGAATTTGCTCCTGTGGTTGTCCTGTGGTTGTCCTGTCCTGTCCTGTCCTGTCCTGTCCTGTCCTGTCCTGTCCTGTCCTGTCTTGTCCTATCCTGCCTGTCCTGCCTGTCCTGTCCTATCCTGATTGAGTATGCGGTTTGTGTATGTGAGAGAGAGAGAGAGAGAGAGAGAGAGAGAGAGAGAGAGAGAGAGAGAGAGAGAGTAACAGAGATAGAGAGAAGGAGGTCTTCACTACGACTATGTCTATGTCTATGTCCATGTCCCCTTCTTCTTCTTCTTCTACTTCTTCTCTATCGGGGGCTTTGCGTGTTATTGTTATCGTCGTGAGGTCATCGATTTGCGGTTCACTCTTAGAAGTATGTATGTACAAGAAAGAAGAAGAAAAATGGCGGAGGGGCTGGCTGGCTGGATTGCTTATCTCTCTGCTTTGAATTTTTTATTTTTTTATTGCTCCCTTGCTTTTTCTTTTGCTTTTTGTTTTGTTTTGGCGTTAGCGATAGCGTTGGCGAATGTTTTGTTCTGGACTATTTTTCTTATGTCGATATTTTTTTTTTTCGATATGGTGAGGTTATTTTCTGTGTCTTTTGATTCTCTGTGTCTCGCGGACTGTGGACTTGTATTGGAGGTGAGGAGTTGTATGGTTACGAAACGTGTTTCTGTCCATATGTCTGCTTTGGCTGGCTGGCTCGCTGGCCGGCTTCTGTGATGGTGATGATGATGGTGGTGGTGATGATTTCCATGCGCACAACTATCCAGTAGGCTACTACGGAAATTAACCAATCAATGAAGAGCTCATCCCATCCCGCCCCGCCCCTTCACGAGTTGTACCTAGTAGGTGACGCTCGACTTTTACCGGCTTGGATGGTTGTATGTATTCCGGAAGAACTCGGGCTCTTCGTCAACGAACGGTGATGTGCCTTCGAAGAGCTGTGCTTTCCCCACGTACTACGTGACTTGGGCCGCCTTGTGTTGCTACCGCGGCCGTGGCCGGATGAATAGAAGTGACTGAGAAGGTTATGAACACCCGGTTTCAGGGCAAGGTTTCCTGCACGAGGTTGTTTGCTTGTATTCCGTCAGCAACAGACAGCACCGGGACATATGTTCTATGAATCATCCTGCTCCGTTCTTCAGATCACGATCATGTGGGTCTGTTGACATGGTAGATGTCTTGACGAAAGGCGAAGTGTTGATTATGTAATCTACATGATAATGATGCGCTTAGCAGATTCGAACAAACGTAGCTCACGCTTGTTATCGCTATAGCGCGGCAGTTGAAAGGAAAATTAATTTTCGCCTGACATGAACGGTATTCTCCATCATCAGTGTAAACAGTAGGTTCATAAGGGGCGGCTCAGGGTGGACGGGAAATCCCGGCCAGGAAAAGCCAATATGGTTCAGCAAGCAGAACAAGCGGAGTCGACACAACTAAACGTACGCAACACCAGGCTGTCTGGCAAAGCCGAGTCTGGGGGCGCTGGCCGTCGTCTGATCGAAGACGATGTACTGAGACCTCAAGAAGATCAAGCCGTAGATGGAGAAGCCGATGCCGGTGTTTTCCTGGATGCCTCCGTAGCAGTTGTTGGACTGGTCGACGGCGCCGTAGATGAGGTAGGATCCCGGCATGGTGACAAGAGATCCGCCGATGACGGTGCTGAAGGCGGGCGGCGTGCTGGTGCAGGGCACAATCCATCCACCAAAGTAAGTGCTCTTGGACGCGCCGGGGACCTGGGCGTAGTAGGCTGACACAACATCGGTAGGCAGGTAAAACAGACTGGTGCCGGTGTCGATGATGCTCGAAATAGTCTTCTGGACGACAGCACCGCTGCCAATAGAGTAGCCAGTGCTGTTGAACCCCCAGAAGCCCGGCTTGGGAGTGCTCAAGACGTTGGTGTAGGCAATGGTGCCCGTGTAGGAAGACGAGTTCAGGAATCCGAAGTCGTATTTCCCGGCTTGGCCCTTCTTCAGCAATGAGGTGAAGAGTGGTTTGGCGAGGGTGTTCTTCACCGTATCGAAGAAGGTTCTCTGGGGAGTGGGCCTGACAGAGTTGAGACTGCTGAAAGCAAGGCCCATGACGCCGTCGCTGTTGGTGTCTTGGACGAAAAGGGATGAAGCACTCGTGGCTGCCTCGACGCTCTGCTTGGTGGCAGTCACTTCCCCGACGACGACTTTGTCGGCGTAGACAAGACCTGAGCCTCCGCTACCGTCACCATAGGTGATGGTCCACGACTGTTGTGGTAGGAGAGTACCAGACTTGGAGGGATTGTAAAGCGATTGGCCGTTGGTAGAACCGGGTGCCATGAGGGTGGAGAAGACCCACCTGGGGCATCGTACGTCAGCACATTCAGCGAACGAGTTTTGGATACGTACAAGTCAGAAGAGCCGCTGTCAAGATAAAGGTTCAGAGTATCGGATCCCAGCGTGACAGGCGACAAGTACAGAGTGTCGAAACTATCTGCGGGAACCGCCGCGACAGAGCGTTCGGAGAGGTCTGCATAGGCAGCGGCCGAGTTCGCAACGGCTGCGGAGACGAACTCGGGGACGGGAAGGCCATATTTGAGATATGTCCTTTCCATAGCCATCGGACCATTCTTGAGGATCTGCGCCTTCGGGACCTGCTCAATGGAGAAAGTCTGTCCGAGCGTGTCCACGCCCTGCGGAACAGCAAACGCGGCCGCAGCGAAGAGGGCGGGAAGGAGGACGGAGGTGGAGGTCGAAGACATGGTTGCAGGTGTCGCAAGGGTCGAAAGCCAGAGGTTGCCGAGTGCTGCAACTTGCTGCTTCGGACTAGGAAAGTGTCAATTTATAGCCACGTCGGGCGTGATGAACAGTCGACGGCGAAAGAAGGGGGACCATGTCAAAAATCCACGCGTCTGCAGTTTAGCGGAAATGGGATGCGGTAACGGAATTCCGTCTCGAAAGCACGAGGAGGGAACTACTTGGCGCAGGAAGTTTCATTCCAGCGTGTTGCAGTTGACTGCTAGCGTGAATTGCCTCGATCCGTGCAAGCTTGCTCCAAATTCACTCGATGGGTGAGCACGTCACGTCAGGATGGAAGATTGCATAACTTTGTATGCCATGGTGTAGCTGAGTCTCAATTGGTCGGTGCCGGAGGCGTCCGCATTATAGCTGTGCCCTCCTCGCCTACGTGAGCAGCCCCTTGATGGAGTGTAGCGGCCAGGGAGCCACGTGCCAGGGAGTGGGGATTACCAAAGATTGGGACAACGGTGTCGTGCTTAACGGGAGAGACAGAGGGGAAAAAGCAGGTAAGGGAGTGCGAATCGATTCCTCAGGTCGGGTTGCCGCCTTGGGCGCGAGGTGCAGCTGGACTCTGGGAGTGACTGCTGGGATTGGTCTCTGTCGTGAAGACAGAATGCAATCACCGATCAGGGCGAGATGACAGACGTGCCAGGTGCGCAGAGGTGGAATGGAGCTGAAGTCTGCACGCAAATCGGCAACACCAGGGGGGGAGAGGAGCAATTTCCAGGGCTGTGGGGTGAAGAGTTGGGTGCTGCTGCTGACTACGTAAGTAGAGAAGGAGGCAAGGAGACGGGTTGGGGAAGGCGCGGGGCGGCAGGGGCAAGCGAGGGGTCACGTGGGGCAGGCGGTGTCTCAGGGCGCCGACAAATCCGACAATTCCGTAACTCGGCCCAAGAACCACCATTGACGAAAGGTGCAAATGGACGAGTCTCTGCCGGCAGGTACTGTGCGCCTGTGCCGTATCCACCGCCTGTCCACGTGCTGACCCCAGCCCGACCAGCCTCGCTGCGGGGCCCCAAGATCTCCAAGGCGTGCGAGGAATGCCGCCGGAGGAAGCAGAAATGCAACGGCCTCAGTCCATGTAACGTGTGCAGCAGGCGCAACACCGTCTGCTCCTACAGGTCCTTCATCCGCCGCCGCACCGGCCGCACCCAACCCGTCCCGGCCCCGACCCCGACCCCCGGCCCGCACCTCGCCCAGGAGCCCCCCAGGCCCGAGGACCGCGACGGCACTGCCACGTCTGCCGACCGCGAGAGCAGCCATGCCGACTCCTCGGCCTTCTCCGACGCCCCTCCGCGCTACCACATTTACAAGAACATCCGCGCCACCCACGTCCCCGCCGACTCGCCCTCGTGCGTGCTGCAGCTGTACTACGGCTCCTCGTCCAACTTCTCCTTCCTGCAGCACCTGCACACCCACCTGACCGCCCACGATGCCGTCCCCCGCCCCGACACCCATGTCGAGGAGGTCCAGAACGGCAACGAAAGCATTGACGTTTACAAGTACCAGGGCCTGGCCTTTGGCAACACCCCCGGCCAGCGCGAGACCAACCCCATGTTCCTGAGGCACGAGCTTGCCCGCACTTTCCTGCACAACTACCTGTCCGCCGTCCATCCCCATCTGCCCTTTCTGTCCACAGACCAGCTGTGCGCCAATTTCGAGCGGCTTTATGGATACGGCGACGATGCCAAGATCGACCCCTCCGAGAGGGCCCTCGTCATCGTCGCCATGGCAATAGGCGCCTGCCCCAGCCAACACGACCTGTGGCGGAAAACCCTCCTGGCTCAGGCGAGGTCCGAGGCCGATTCTCTTCTGCATGTCGTCAACTTGCGCGCTGTCCAAATCGCCCTGCTCATGATACGTTCCCCCATCCAATCTTCCAAACCCCGCGCTTTGGCTGACCTCCGCGATACGCCTATTGTGAATTTATTGTCGGCAACCCGAACTCGAGTTACCTGTATCTTGGCGGCGCCATCCGTAAAGCATTCGCCGCCGGCATGCACCGAGGGAGCCCCACCAGCCGGCAGTCTCTCAGGGACTGTTCGGAAGTCAGTCAGACGTGCTGGAGCTTATTTTACTTTGAAAGGTTCGTATCTGTTAATTTGGCGCACCACGCCGCTAGCCGAAGTCGCCCTAACACCGTTTGTTCTAGCCTCATCTGCTCCGGCCTTGGGAGACCGTCGTCGCTTTCACTGCAAGACATTGGACTCTCCCAACCCGAGCGCCCGTCCTTTATGTCGGCGCAGGTCACACTGTCAGAACTCATACGCAGCGTCCAGCACTTTTACAACCATCACGATTCATCCGTGAGCGCCGATTTGAAACATGCTCATCGGATTCGCAACAAGCTGCGAACTTTCGCCCAGACCGTCAAGGACGACTTCGGCTTCGCCCTCGGCTCTCACCTAGGAACAGAAAGAGATGAAGACTTTGTCGTCCGCGCCGTCATTTCTTACTGCAAGTGCTTGATGCCCGTGCTGTTGCTTCTCGGCTAATGGCAAGCAGTGTATTTTTACACCCTCCTTCTCACCTTTCGCCCTTTTCTACTTCTTTTCGTCGAACTGAAGAGACGTGGCGAAGCTGAAGGGAAAGACTCTGAATCAAAGTCCAATCCCTTCAACATACCCCCGTTGTTGGAGGCTTGTGAACACACGGTAGATGCAGCCCGCTCGATAGTGATGCTGGGTGAAATTGTCTTCTCAACCGGACCTGGTGCCGAGGTACGTCAACCGGTCAACGTCCTCGCAATGACGGAGCTGACGGATCCAAGGGCATATACAACAACTGCTTCTTCCTCGAGAGTGCATGCTTCGTGTTGATACTGGCGGCGCTCCACGATAAAAGCGCCACTCGGCGCCACATTCGGTATATCAACCGTGGCATCCGCGCATTGCGACAGATCCACCCACGGGAGCCAATAATCAGCATAATTGCAGCAATCGACGAGATGCGCGGCAAAGTCGAGATGCTGACGGGTCTACACGAACCCATGTCTGCAATGATTAACAGCGACCAAGGACAAGCGAGTATGAATGCCGGCTTGAAGCCGGAATACGTCGATCCAGACGGCATATCCGCTGCTTCGGCGCCAGGAATGTTGCCTGGTACAGACCCGAGCCAGCCGGACTTGGAGACGCCGCCGGGATTTGGTTCCTTCGAGCAGCGTGCACCAAGCGTTTCAAGCGATGTCCTGGACGCGTCTTGGCCGTCCATGGACTGGAACTTTGACCTCTCGAACATCGACCTCGAATCCTTCGTCTCGGTCATGGGGAACCAACAGGATGCAAACTTTGGGTTGTTTTAATTAGTCCACGCGTGCTGTGCCACTTGATAACAGGCACACCTACCAGATAATGCGTAATGCATAATGTATCCCGCTTCGCAAGGGCCGTGACGTGGATAGACGTGCTTTCGAGAAGATTCCCAATCGAGGTCGGATGATGGGATGATGCCGTCGTCAACCAGCCACAGGAAGGCGCACCCGAATCGGCTTCTTGGCACCCATGTGTCTCGGCGCCTTCCTACAGCTGAAGTAGTTGGCGAGCTTGCCGCATCTTCAACATTTCCAACTGGACCCAGACCTCTTCATCCTTCTCGCCCTGGCCCCGAAAGCTCGCAACATGTATTCCTAAACACCTATCCGCTACCCTATGGAATCATGGAACGCTCCGACGCCACCCCCTGCTTCCTGCCAGAGACCATGTACTTCGACTGCCGCGCCTTCTTCTCCCAGCCTCATGTCTCGCGAAAACGACCGGCATGCCACATCAGGCGCGACAGATGACCCGTGAGAAGGCTCAAGCGCCCTTTGGTGCGCATAGTCTTCATTGATGCGGCATCAGATACGTATCGCCTACATCCAGTCAAGGCGCATTCATCACGCGCTCCAGCATCGCTTTATTCCTCTGGGCCTTGCTGTTCGTCATGACGCGGTGCGAAGTATCCTTGCGCCCGTACTGTACTTGATCGTTGCTGACCTACTCTACTCAGTCTGTACATACGATGCAAGATTTCGGGCGTTCGGGGCTGGGACGATTACTTCATACTGGTTGCCATGGTACGACACTGAAGCCCGGCATTCTTTGTTGAAGTCACATCTGATACCTCCAGCTGCTCTGTGCGGTTGAAACGGCCATGATGCTGGCACAAGTTGAGTATGGCTGGGGAAACCATGCCAGCGAGTTGTCCTTGGAACAACTAAACAAGACTCAAATGGTGAGATGTCTTCTGCTTCTTTCTGGCCTCATGATGCTAAGCACATAGCTGACCGTGAACTAGTACCGATGGATCTTTCAAATTGTGTCCTTCTTCACAATTTTGTGCGTCTCCGCTGCGCCGACCTTACCCATATACCATGCTGATTACACAGTACCATCCAAATCTCTGTCTGCTGCTTGATCCTGCGCATGATGCGTGGAGCGACGACGTTTGGGAATGAATGCCGTCGTTGTGTTTGGACCGTCATACTCTTTGTCATCATCCGCTTGATCGTCAATGTAGCTGTGAGCTTCCCAATGATGCTCCAACCATTACTCTGTTGACATAGCTCCAGGTGCAGATCGGTCAGTGCAAACCCGTCCACCGCTACTGGGAAGTACAGCTTCGACCGAATGGATGTATCAACATAGGCCTCTGGGTCATGATCACCAGTTACCTGAACGCCTTTACCGACATTATTCTTCTCGCCCTTCCCATGCCACTAATCTACAAGCTCCAGATCCACATCAAGCAGAAAGTGGGCATCGTCATAATCTTCCTTACCGGTGTAATTCCCGTCGGCGCCTCCATAGTGCGAAGTGTGCATCTCACACAATCCTATGATGACCAGAGACAGTGGCTTGTAAGAGACACGTCTTGGTACGCAACCCTACTTCCTCACCACCAATACACCGCGAGCACACACACAAGCGCCACCACCCCCACCCACGTCCCCAACCACCCAAATGTATGTTTCCGCATAGACCACACGACCAATCTCATGTTTTCTTTGGACAGGCGCTGGGCCCTCATCCCGTTCTGGTCGCACGTCGAAACCACGCTCGGCATCGTCGCCGCCTGCATCCCGACGCTGAAGCCGCTGCTGAAATGGTTCTTCCACCGCCTCGGCATCCGCACCCGCACCGCCACCAGCACATACGCCGACAACGTCAACGGCAGCAAGATCACCAACACCGGCAGCACCACCGCCAGCCGCAACATCAGCAAAGTCAACTCGCCCGTCAACATCAACATCAACCACACCAGCAACGTCACCTCCCCCGCCACGTCTCACCACCAATCGTCCATCAAAGCCGCCGCCAACAACAACAAAGACCACATCGCCGCCCTGGACTACTCCCTCCGCGCCGCAGCCGTCCGCATCCGCAAAGGCGGCGACGCCGACGCCGAAAAAGAAGAAGAAGAAATATCCTACCCCTTCCGCCCGCCACCCACCCCACCGCTCCGACACCACAACGACAGCGACGCCGACGCCGACGACGAAGATGACACCGACGACGGCGACGACGACGACGCCGCCATCTCGGACAGCAGCCTCGAAGACTATTTCCGCACGCACGTGGCGCCGAGCGCTCGTGCCAGCAACAACAATAGCAGCGGTAGCAGTAGGAGTAGGGGTAGGAGTAGGAGTAGGAGTAGGAGTGGGCGGTGGATCAATGCTAGGGGGGGTGTCGATGGTGCTGCTGGGAATGTCGGCGGGAGGACGGGGGGGAGCGGGAAAGGGGGGAGGACGGCGGCGGCGGCGGTGGTGGCGGTTTCTTCTCCTTCTTCTGCTGCTACTGCGGATTGTTCGAGAGGCGGACGGTGATGGTGAGATTTCGGGTGTAGGTGGTGGTGGTGGAGACAGCTGCCGTGGTTGGTAAGTGTAACCAACTGTCGATCGTTGCTTCTCTTCGTCGTGTGGTCGCTGAATCGATTGATCATCGTGGTGGTGATGGTGATGTTGTTGTTATTGTTGTTGTTGTCGTTGATACGAATGCTGTTCCAGAGGGGAAAGAGAAAATAATGAGGAAAGCAAAAAAGACTTCACGACAAAGAAGGAAGAAGAAGAACCAAATAAGCAATATTACCATTTTTTACTCGCTTTACTGGCTCGAGCACTTTGTTTGCGTGCTTGCTTGCGTGCTTGCTTACTCCGTACTACGGGATTCCATGTCAAAAGAAATCGGATCCGACGAGAGATTGGAATCGAAAACAAACACACCGACAGACAATAGGAGCGACAACCACGACGATGACGACGACTTTACAACTACAACTTACAAATATCCAAAATAGAAACAAACCAAATACTACGCTACTAACGACAGCACTAACTAATATCATCTGCCAAAACGACGACACACGACCACAACCACAACCACAGCACTAGTATCGATCCCGTCTCGTCCCCACCGCTATTTCTCTCGTTTCTCTCTCTACAGAATAAACAAAAGACAACAGGCTGTTTCGTATACAGAGAGAATAGAAAACCAACAAACAAGTAAGTAAAGAAAAAAAAAAGGGAAGTCCGTTACTGTTCTTGTTACATTTAGGCCATTCTAAGGATTTCCATCCACCACCCGCTACCATGCACCCACCGCACCCACCACAACGGCTGCCGCCGCCGCCGCCATTTCCCACCAACCTCACATCACCTCCCTCCCTCTCTTCCCCCCTCCTTCTTTCGTCCTCGCCCTCCTTCCTTACTCTCCTCTTTCCTCCCTCCTCCCTCATCTTTCCTCTTCCCTCCTTCCTCTCTCCCTTCCCCCCCGCCTTACCTCCTCACCTCCTCACCTCCCCACCTCCTCACCACCTCCCCCACCCCCATCCCCTCCCCTCCCATCCTCCTCCCCCCAAATCAATCAACCAACCATCCCCCCATATCCTAAACGAACCTCACCTCCCCAAACAGACTCGCCCTCACCTGCAAAATGGCAATGAGCTCGAGCACAAACTCCTGCAGGATGACGACGTTGGTCAGCACGTGGCTGAGCGACGCCTCGCGCGCCTCGTCGGCGTCGTCGCCCGGCCTCTCCTCGCGGCGCCAGCTGCTGGCGCGCGAGCGGCGGCCGCGTTCTTGCTGGTAGTGTAGGTCGTCTAGAGTAGTAGTGGTCCTGTCGGTGCTGGTGTTGGCGGGGATGTTGATGGTTGGGTTGGTGGTGTTGATGTTGCTGTTGATGTTGCTGTTGCTATCATTGTCGTTGTTGCCGCCCTCTTCCTCGGTGGGGGGCATGTCGGTGGGCATTTCGGGGAAAGGCTCGCTGTGCAGCATTTCGTCCTCCAGCGCCGGGAAGGCCTCCGTGTCGCCGTTGGAAGAAGAGTTGTTGTTGTTGTTGCTAGTCTGTTGTTCTTTCTCGGCACCGGCCGTGGTGTCGTGAGCGGCGGCGGCGGCATCCGTGCCCCTAGCCTCCGGCGCTGGCGCTCCGCCATCCTTCGAGTCGTCGTCCTTCTTGGCTCCTACCCCTGAATCGGCGGCTGTGGCGGCGGCGGCCGCGCCCTTGCCTTCATTTTCCTCGTCCGCAACCTCCGTCAGCGGCTGCTCTTTCGGCAACGCCGGCAGGGCCTTCTCCACCAGCTTCTGCTGCAGCTGCAGCTCTTCCATCCTCTTCTTCCGCGCCTCCGACGGCTTCAGCGGGAACCGGATCGTCTTCTTCAAAATCTCCGCGTTCGCCGCGTCGTTGACGTCGTTCAGCACCGTCGACGTGAGGCTCGGCCGGCGCGGGTCCGGGATGAGGAGCGGCGGCTTCGATGGGCTGAGGCCCCTCGCGCTACCCCTGACCGGCGACCGCGAGTGCGAAGGATGCGGGCTTGGGCTCAACGTCGGCGCGTCCAGGCGCGAGGGTGCCTTGGGTGGTGCGGGAGAAAGCCGGACCGTCGGTTGGATGGTGTGAGCGCGGCCTCGTGGCGACTGCGACCGGAGCGGGCTGACGGCGCCTTCGAGCATGTTCTGGAACTGCGGAGTCCACGATCCGGGGCCGCTGGGCGTCTCTCCATGCGAAGACTTGGGCGGGCCTAGGGGGGTCGGCGGCGGGAAGTTGGCGGTGGAGCGCATGGCTTCGTTGAGCTCTTCGTGCACGCGGAAGGCCTGCTTGCGGTTCGCAACGTGCACGTTGAAATCCGGTATTTGCTCGCGGAGGCACTCGATTTGCTCCTGGAGGTTGTTGAGAGCAACCATCAAGGCAGGCGCGCCACCAGGTGTCCAGTTCGGCCTGCGACGGGCCCGGAAGATGTCTCTGAGGTCCTCGTCCTCATTGTCGAAGGTCTCATTAGGATTGAACTGATAGTTCGTCGGCTCGACAGCAAGCCAACCCTCCAACCGCAGGTTAGGGCATGTGGCGAGATTGACGATGGCTTCGGTGAGGTTCAGGTTCGTTTCGACGTTGTTTGTGAAGAAGTTGGAAAGGATGCCCATCAAAGACTTGAACAGGGCATCTCCAGCCGTCAAATGATGGATGGTGGATTCTTTGCGTATCTCTGCGTGAAGATAATCAACGGCTGCTTGGTTCGGGAGGCTCAATCCATGGAGGGAGAGATGCTTCATCGAGCACGGATGCGCTTCCAAGAGGCTCAGAACATCCTTCAAGAAAGACTCGTACTCTCTGTTGATGTCGGATCCATGAACCATGTTGTTGGCAAGTTCGAGGTAGCTGTCAATCTCGGCGTGCAACGCTCCAACAGTCCGGAGGGGATCCTTCATATGGACTTCGGTGACGTTGACAAGTGTGCCGGTGGCGTACTTGTGGTTCTTGCTGAGAATCGTAGAGACGAGTTTCAACGCAGAAGCGACTGTCTGATGGTTCCGCGATTGGGAACAGTTCAAGAGGAGATCCACCAGGTTGAAAAGCGACGGGTTGAGCTCAGGTTCCTTGTCGTTGGGCTTGGCGAGCAGCATAAGAGTCGATCTCCGCTTCTTGACGCTCCTCGATCTCGGGCGGCCGGCTTGCTCGTCTGGAAGCGCCAGGAGGTAGCGCAGAATCATGTGTACGAGCTCTGGGTGGTCCAGCGCATCAAGGATACGTCGCAGGTAGTTGAGAACGGCGACGGCAGAACCGCCGTCCACATCAGACGACTCAAACAACGATGGGTATCTGATAAATGATTAGCAGCGGATATCCGTGTCTAGCATGCACAAGCTTACAGTAGTTGCTGCAGAAATAGAACCTGGAAATGATCAATCAAAGTCTGCCTGACGTCGGGCGACTTGCAATGCTCAAGCACGTCCTGCCAAAACGCCAAATAAGACAAAAACGTGTCCATGTGAAGCTTGAAGTCCTCGGAAAAGATGTTCTCGGAATCATTGATGGACTTCTCGACTTCCGGGTAGTCGGAGAGCTGGAGGATGATGGGGAGATCGTCCTTGGGGTGGATGATGGAGAGCTTCCGGCTCAACTGGCTGTACAGGGCGCCGAGGCCGCTCGCCATGAGGGTGGCCAGGTCGCTCTCGACGATCCACTGCTCCAGATCGTGTGACTTGGACGACGTCTCGAAGATGTACAGCAGGCCGGTGCGGGCGAAGTCGCCGATGCGGCCCTCGTGGTGGACGTGGTCGATGAGCTGGTAGCACAGGGGGAAGTCCTCCTTTCGGATGACGCCGGCGAAGCCGACCTGCTGCACCATGCCGCCATCCGAGTCGACCTTGCCGGTCGAGCTGAACCACACGGGCAGCAGCTCCGGCTCCAGCCTGATCTTGGCGGCGATGCCAAACAGCAGCTCGACGATCTCGGCATCGGTGTCCTCGCCGGCGACCAGGCTCTGCGAGCTCGCGATGCGCGAGATGAAGGACATCAGGGCGTCGGCGAAGCGGCCGTTGGCCAGGAAGTCCTCCTCCTCGCTGTCAATGAGGGCGCTGAAGAAGCCGACCGCCTCCCTAACCAGGGCCTCATTGTGCGATGTGGCGGCGATCTTGGAGATGGCGGAGAAGATGTGAGAGCTGGCGGCAAACGACAGGCAGAGGTGCGGGGCGGGCGAGCGCGATTCTTCGTTCAGGATGGCCGTCAGGCGTTGGAAATGGGAGCGGAGCGAGTCCAGGGCGGGCCAGTCGCCGGCCAGCTGGGCCGACTTCTGCCATGTTTGCTGGACGCGGGTCAGCGGCAAGCAGTCTCGAGCAATGCACAGGGGCGGCGCACCAGGATCTGGTTATACACGCGCTTGAAGCGGGCCAGGCGCTGCTGCGGGTCGTTGGCGGTCGAGCGTCGCTTCTGCGCGCCGGAGCCACCGATCAACCGCGTCCACTGTGGCAGAGAGGGTCAGCAGAGTCCTGGGGCACGCGGGGAAGGGCCGTCGGGAGGCCGTACAAAGTCCATGGCAGCAGCGTATTCATGGTGTTGGGAGGTTGGCGGAGCGGTCCACGCGTCGGCCGGCGTTTCAAGCGCAAACAGCTGGAGCGGCCCGCCGGTGATGTCGGAGCGTCCAGCCAGCTCCCGTCCGCGGTGATGATCACCATAAAATTCAACCACTTCCCAAACACCCGAAATGCATCAATTTCACCGCCTCGCACGCTGGGTATCCACTAAGACTACGCCTGCCGCGCGCAAACTCCCGCCGCCAAACGCCTGATCACCCGCCGTGCCCCTCACCGCTGCCATTTACACCCCTGCCGCCTACTGCTTCTTGAGCGCCGCGTCCAGGTGCCACTTCATGACCTTCTGGAACGCCGTCTTGCCGTCCTTTTCAATCACGTCGCCGTGGCACGGGATCATGCGCTCAAAGTCCCATGCGTTGATCCTCTCCACGCTCTCGTTGAACGCCGCCCGGTCCTGCTTGCTGGCCATGTACCACAAGAACCGGCGGTGGCCCGTCGCCTCGCCCTGAAGGTTCGTGAACAGCGAGAAGAACTTGGTGAGGAAGCCCGTCTGCGCGTCCCCGCCGACCCTGCTGTGCTGCTCGATCGCCGGCATGTTGAAGATGAGGTCGGCCTCGATCAGCGTCTTCGTGGGCTTGTGGTTGAACACGATCTCCTTGTTGGCGTGCGCGTGCACATATTCGTACTCGAACTCGGCGTCGAACTACTGGCCCTGTTAGCTGCTGCTGTGCGACACGAGGAGTCGGAAAAGGTAAATCATGCGCACCTCGGGGTCGACCTTGATCTCGTGCTTCTTGCTCGGTTCAAACACCACGGCGAACGGCACGTTCTCGTTGTTTTGCTTCTGGCGCTTCTCTGGCAGCCCCTCGGGGCCCAACACCTTTGCGTTGGGGTACTCCTTGTACCAAGGCCCAAGGAAAATGTGGTGCTCGTAGTCAAGGGCGGTGATGTATTTGACCTCACCCATCGAGTCTACCTTCTTTTTGAGCTCATCCGTGAGCGCCGTGGGCGAGAACACGGCGAGCGCGCCATTCTGCATGCGCACTGAAGTTCAAGTCAGCAAGTCGGCAACCTCGTAGGAAGCGGAGCAACGCAGGAGCAACGCAGGAGCCAACGCACCAACTGTGCCTCTGCCACCGATCTTGATACGTCCAAAGCGGAGAAAAGGTGCGGAGCTGGTGATGATTGTGCCGGGCACAACCTCACGAATGACCGTGACGGCCTCGGGGTTCGAAGGGATGAGCTTTGAAGCCATGGTAGAGAACAGTTGGGGAAGCGGTTCGATTGGCAAGCTAACAGCGCGGGAGACCAACGGCCTTTGTACGGTATATAGCTACTTGAGTCGCACGGGAACGGGGTCTCGAGGCCTCCGAGTCATGGAAAGGCCTGGAACAAGGGTGGTTTGCAAGAGTCCGGAGTTAAAACATCATGATGACAAGGATTACGCCCGTAGCCGCAGCTACTTTAAAGCTGTTTGCGATGACGTATGCCCCTCTCCCTCTCTCTCTCGCCCCTGCCGAGCCGTTGCGTTGACTATAACGGCAACCTTAGTGGCGGATGGAGGCGGGTCGAAGCGAGCATGCAAGTCAGAACATGCAAAGAATCTCAAATTGCAGCTGACGGGCGTCCCTGCGTGGCTGTGCGGCCCAGATGTGATTACTGAGACCCCTGCCATCTATAAGCATGTGGCATCGTCGAGCCGCAACGTTCAAGCGACGCCCGCATCTAGACCATGAGACCACTAATCAAACGGTACGAGTCTACCGAGGAGACGGATGCAGCGCTTTCCGTCAAGCTATGATTTGCATTTTACCCTAGCTCTCTTGTATTGCCTTCGCCGACGTGGTGTGAGCATTCTTTCCGCTGCTCCGCATGCGTCGGACTGCCGAGCTCCTGCGGAGCAACCATCGTTCCGGAGATGGGCACGTCTCTGAAAACACCGAAACTACATCGTCCGCGGGTCTTCGTTGTTCCAGGGCATACGCGGTGCATCCTCGTCGTCCCTTTCCCCCCAGGATGACCATCCCATCTGGTACATCACCAGCGAACATGGTTCATATGACCACCCGCTTTTTCGACATGTGTCCCATGATTCTTCCGGCAGCATCATCTTGCGTTCTCAGCACTCAGCTCAGCCATCAAGCCTCCCTTGTCCCTCTTCTTGTTGTCCTCTTCCAGCTTGCTCTGAATGTATTTCGTGATTGTCTGCACTTTGCTGAGCGCAACATTGTTGCACTGCAGGATCGCCAGGGGGTCGACAGGTGTGCCTCCATACTTTGCAATCTGGCAGATCTCGCCAAACTTGTTCATCGTGATAATGACCTCGCCCTCGCGCACCTGCTCTTCCGCCGCCGTGGCGTCCACCAGCATTATCTCTCCACTGTTGTAATACGAGAAAGTGACACACAGCGGATGGTGCAGCATCGAGAGCGGCACGGGTTCGCGCTCTCTTGAGCTGAAGACGGTGACCTTCTCTCCTTCCACGGCGATGTCCGGACGACGGAAGTGTTGCAACGCAGCGATGATGGCAATGCAGGAGGCGTCGATAAGGTTGCCATCGTGATCGAGAATGTTCACGTCGGCGCGTACGGAGAAGCATTTCGCGCCGGCAACGATACACAAAGACTCGGTGTCGAGGGCGCCGCTGCGACGGATGGCTTTTTCGAGGATTCGCGAGAGGATGACCTCAGCCTCCGTCTGCCTGTCTGGATGTTCAGTTAGGGTGTTTGTGGCCAGCAATCGGGCGTAGCTTGGAGCCGTAGACGTACCGGCCTACTTCGAACGCGGGCGACGCCATTGGTGAGAACTCGGTGCTGATGTTGAAGACACCATCGAATTTGCGGTCCGCGAATGGTGCCGTGACATCTGCGGAGACGCGGACCAGTATTCTGCGGGAGCAATCAGACCATGATACCGCAAGAAGGCGCGGGAAGCGTACCTAGTCTTGCCCAAGCGAACATCGGCAACGCCGTACTCGTCGCCAAAAGCCAATTCAAGGTCGCGGAAGGCGTCGAAGGCGCGGCCGTCGAGGCGAACGTTTTCGCCGAGCGCCTGGAGAATGAACTCGCGCTCGTTGAGCGAAAGCTCCGCTTCACGAGGCATGTTGTCGGGAAAGGCAGCGGGGTAGGAGGTTGTTGGCGCAGCGCGCTCAAAACTTCTGGGCTCGCTCGCGCCCGCAGAGTGACGGAGCACTGCGCGTCGGCGAAAAATCCGCCGATCGCCTTCCTTGGCGCCGGCCGCTCGAGCATTTCGCGGCGACGCGCTGAGAGCTCCATCCACACCACCCCCAACCCTCGTCTCGTACTCCCCACGCACCATGACGACCGCTCACAGACCCACGTTCGACCCGGTACGCATGAATCTTTATTACTTCACAGCAAGGCGGTGCTAACAGCCCCAAAGGCCAAGGGTAAGGACGCCCTCCGTGGGCCAGCCTACCACCAGCGCCTTCTTCCAGCGCATATGACCCTCAAGACCCGCCAGCCGGGTCAGGGCGGCATTGCCGACGAGCAGCGCGATCTCCGCGCCGAGCTCCTCAAAGCCGAAGCTGCGCACTTTGCCAAGAAGAACGGCGGCCCCGCTCCCGACGACGACGATGATGAGGGCACGACCACGGCGAAGCGGCAACTGGAAGACGCACCGGCAGACGTTGGGGCAGATGAAGACGAGACGCCGGAAGCGAAGAGACGGCGGCTTATATTAGAGGAGGCACGAGACATCGATGCAGATTCGGACGGCTCCAGCAGCGAAAGCAGCGACGAGGAAGAAGACGACGACGATGAAGAAGACGAGACGGCCGAACTGATGCGCGAGCTGGAGAAGATCAAGCGGGAACGTGCCGAGCAGAAAGCCAAGGAAGAGGCCGAAAAGAATGCGCAGGAGCAGGAGGAGCGCGAGTTCGAAATCGCGCGCGGTAACCCTCTGCTGAATCCCAAGGACTTCAATGTCAAGCGTCGTTGGGACGACGATGTTGTCTTCAAGAACCAAGCGCGTGGCGTCGACGACAAGAAGCCCAAGGAATTCGTCAACGACCTTCTCCGCTCCGATTTCCACAAGCGCTTCATGGTAAGTACTTATTGCACGCGTGAGAGCCGAGAAAGACGCTAATAATTGATGTAGAGCCGCTACGTGCGATAGATTCGACGCGTTTGGCAATGCGATTCATTAGAACAGCGACAGGCGTTTTTCGGACACTGCATTTAAGGCGTTTCCGGATGGTCGGGCGGTGGCTGTGCCTCGTAGTCGGTGCACAAGCCACACCTTTCAGCTGCACCAGGGTTTGTTGGATAAATGATGTAACCGCGCTACCCCTCCTCATCACGTCCACCCATTATTGCGTTATCAGTGATCAGCGATCCAGCATTTGGCTCTGGTGAACATACCCTCAGCGCACGGTAGCGGCCTTGTCCAGTGGGAACGGCACGGCAGCCACGGGCTGTGTTACCTGGTTCACGCCTTCATCGTCATGGCGCTGCTCGCTTCCCCTCCTGGACCCCTCCCTCGCGTGAGAACGGCCTGGCCGGACCCGAAGCACACAAGCGTGGATAGTGCCCGCAACACTAAACCTGGCAGTGGCCGGTCTTGAGCAGGGACACAACAAGTGCGGGGGTACACGGGGTCAATCTAGCTGAGAGTCATCGCACAATCGACCGTGCTCCCCACATGTGGCTTTCCATTACCTGCATTGGCTCGAGACATGAGTACAAGCTCAGCTGAGATGCGTCAACTTTACCCGACATGTCAGTAACACTCAAACCTGATCTTGATGCGCCTTTTCTATAAATTCTGTGCCGTTTCCTCGGCTCTCTCAAAGAATCCAACTTCCGCAATTCCTCAAATCAGCCTTGTCTATTTAAGAGGGAAAAAGAACCCCCCACCCAATTCAAGAACCAATACCTCATATCACCCTTGTCCAAGAAAGAAAAAAGAATCAAACAACCAATAATATAACCCACAATGGTAAACGACCTCT